>NC_086319.1:408564945-408866195 GCF_036172605.1 Pelobates fuscus | reverse complement strand
CACCCCCAGCCGTACCCCTACCACCCCCAGCAGTACCCCTACCCCCCCACACACAGCACCCCCCCCCCACACAGCACCCCCCCACACACAGCACCCCCCCCACACACAGTACCCCTACCCCCCCACAGCACCCCTACCCCCCACACACAGTATCCCTACCCCCCACAGCAGTACCCATACCCCGCCAGCAGTATCCCTACCCCCCACACAGTACCCCTACCCCCCAGCAGTACCCCTACCCCCCACAGCACCCGTCTCACACACACACACAGCACCCCACACACACACACAGCACCCCCAAACACACACACAGCACCCCCCTCACACACACACACACAGCACCCCCTCACACACACACAGCACCCCGTCTCACACCCATCTCACACACACAGCACCCCCCACACACACACGCACAGCACCCCCCAAACACACACACACAGCACCCCCCTCACACACACACACAGCACCCCCTCACACACACACAGCACCCCCCTCACACACACAGCACCCCCCTCACACACACACAGCACCCCCCCCCCACACACACACAGCACCCCCCCACACACACACACAGCACCCCCACACACACACACAGCACCCCCCCACACACACATCACCCCCCCCCCACACACACACAGCACCCCCCCACACACACAGCACCCCCCCACACACACACAACACCCCCCCACACACACACACACAGCACCCCTCATACACACACACACAGCACCCCTCATACACACACACACACACAGCACCCCTCATACACACACACACAGCACCCCTCATACACACACACACACAGCACCCCTCATACACACACACAGCACCCCTCATACACACACACACAGCACCCCTCATACACACATACAACACCCACCCCCACGCACCCCCACACACATGCACCCCCCACACACACGCACCCCCCCTCCCCCCACACACACACATGCACCCCCCCCACACACACACACGCCCCCCCACACACACACACACGCACCCCCCCCCACACACACACACGCAATTGCCGTGTTGGCACTTTAAGAAAAAAAAAGTTGGCATGTATTGCGGTTTGGGCACTCGGGCTCAAAAAGGTTCGCCATCACTGGTCTAGGGAATGTAACCCAGTCCATATACTTATCAATGACCCAGAACAATTCATAGATAGGTTTGGGAACTTATTTGGGTTCCAGATATATTTAACAGGTTTGGATCCTGGGACAATATTATTTATATGAATAGAGACCGATACCGTAGCATCCCAAACTCATCAGGTTTTCCATTCTTTTTATGAAGAGATGAGTGTGGAAAATAAGATCCCCCATAATGCGAAAAACGTATTTATAGATCTAGCCGAAAACATTGATGGTAGTCTTAATGTAACCAACTGCTATGTGTGTGGAGGTACTAACATGGGAGACCAATGGCCATGGGAAGCAAAGGAGGTAATGTATTCCGGTTCTGAGACAGTTGAACAGTTAATATCTTCTCAAGCCGATTATCAAATGAGTGTTAGAGGTAAATCTGAGTGGCGATTAAAGACCTCCATTATAGGTTATGTTTGCATAGCAAGAAAAGGAATAATGTTTAACACATCTGTAGGAGAACTAACTTGTCTAGGGCAAAAAGCTTATGATGATACTACAAAGAATACAACCTGGTGGTCGGCTTCAAATGTCTCAGAACCACCTAACCCGTTTGCAAGTTATACCAATTTAAAGGATGTGTGGTTTGACCTATCTGCTACATCTAGTTGGAAAACCCCAGCAAATTTGTACTGGATCTGTGGTAAGAAAGCCTATTCGGAGTTACCACAGGACTGGGAAGGGGCATGTGTATTAGGTATGCTCAAACCATCCTTCTTCTTGTTGCCAATTGAAACAGGAGAGACCTTGGGAGTTAAAGTTTATGATGTGAATCATAAAAAGAAGCTAGCATCCTTGAATGTAGGTAGCTGGGAAGATAATGAGTGGCACTGGCTACCTTAGCGCGCTTCATTGCCAATAGGAGGGATGTAATATGTGAGGGAACTGGTTAACAGCCAAACTGTATGCCCATGAAGTGTTATTGTATTCTAATACAGGGATTCAAGCCTCATTCTACCATTAGGCAATTATGGATTCCTCTGTAAAGCACATAGCCTTCTTACCAGGTAAACCAGTTGGGCTATTGATAAAGTCCTCCATTCACTTCCAGTGCAAATAGAAGGAGGTATATGTGGAAATTTCAATCTCAGCAACTGTTGTCTGCACATAGATGATGAAGGGCAGGCAGTGGCTGATCTCACAAGCCACATGGCTAAACTGACGCATGTACCGACTTAAGCCTGGAATGGGTACAATTCTAGTAGTTGGTTTGGAAGTAGGTACGAGCAGCTTGGAGGGATCAAGACATTGGTAGGAGGAGTCATGTTGATTATAGTGTGTCTATTTCTACCATGTTTGGTTCCATTGGTAATTAGGTCCATACAGAGTGTCATAGAGAGCACGACAGAAAGGAAAACAGCTGCGCATGTAATGGCTGTTTGCAAGTATGAACCCTTAGCCCAGAGAGAATATATTCAGAATGAGGAGTGCTGAAGGAATTTGTAATGATGCTAAGATGCTTACGAGGTCTGTTCTGATTCATGGCAACCTGAGGTGTAAGCAAACTATGGTTAAGTGATGCATCTGGAATTGTGAAATATCAGAAGCATCAAAGGGGGGAATGTGGTGGAATAAATTTACTAGGACAAGATTGCCATGTGGCATATGTATAAATGTTGGTGTATCAGTTAGTCAGTTACACGTAGCTAAGATACAATCAACACTGTATTGAGCAAGTGCAGGAATGTAGAAACTGAAAACACTTCCCCTCCTCCATTGTTCTGGGTGAGCCATGTGGTCTAACAGGTAAGGGAAGTTAGGCTTTGTTTATGTGGGTAGAGTTAACTATAGGAGGAGCTATATGTCTATATTATGCATTTACACAGTCAGTTCTGGGCTCAGATCTTGTTGTATTTTGGTGACATTAGTCCCTCTGAGCCCCGGTTGGTGAATCGAATAAAGAATCTCTTCCTTCCTGAAGAAACCTGTGTCCACTTCTCTGTGCTTGGCTTCCGTCAGTTTCTCCGGTATCATAGCCTCTATAAAATGTGCCGGTAAGGGCAAATCATTCACTCTAGTCCGAATCGTGGACTTATGTTTAGAGAATCTCATCTTGAATTTCTGACTTGTTTGCCCTACATATAGAAGGCTGCATGGGCAGCGGGTGATGAATCACATCACCCCGGATCATCGAATGACAAGAGACACAATTGTAACAAGGAAAATTACCTTGTTTCACATCAGATAAAGTGCCAGTAGACTCAGGAACCAAAGTTTTCACTAATTTATCTTTCAACGAGGTGCCTCTTTTATAGGCAAACATAGGTCTTTGGGAAAATTCCACAATGTTGGGATGACAATTTTTCGTAAGTCATCTGAATATCTCCCAAATTTGGATACAAATTTTAACCTCTTGTCATTCCGTTGTGATTTATGGGAGTGGAGTAAATCCTCTCTATCCTGATCCTTCACTTGGTTGAGTTGAGTATTAAGCAATGGTAAAGGGTAACCCCGTTCCATAAATCTGGTGGTCATCTCATCTAGACGCCTCTCAACAGTATCACTGTCAGATACAAGTCTCCGGACACGGGTGTATTGACTCTTAGGGAGGGCTTTGAATATAGCTGGAGGATGAGCACTAGAGAAATGGAGGAGTGTGTTCCTATCCATAGTCTTCCTATAGAGGTCGGTGACAAGCCTATCCTCATGTTTTTTAATCAAAATATCCAAAAATGGTATCACAACCAGATCATAAGTCATTGTAAATTTGATACTATCCGAGCATGTATTCAAGAAAGTAAAAAAGTCCTCAAGGGACTCCAATGTGCCACACCACAATAGCAGCACGTCATCAATATAACGCCACCACCTAGTGGCGAATTGTTGGAATAAGAAATGAGGATAAATCAATGTTTCTTCCATATCTGACATAAATATGCCAGCATATGTGGGTGCCACATTGGAGCCCATCGAGGTACCCTTCAACTGTAAAAATAATTGGTTTTGAAACAAGAAATAGTTACCTTTCATGACAATCTCTAGGAGCACCATCAGAAAGTTCAAGAAATAATCCTTAAATCATCCTTTTTTTCTTCTTGGATTATTGTACTGGGGTTGCTGGTCCTGCTCTGGAGCACCCTTGGCCGTTGGGACTGAGTGCGGTTCTCATCACTTACTCTGCTCTATTCTGCTCTTTGTCAGTGTGTATCATGGTCTCTGAGGACGGGGAACAGTCTCTATTCTGCTCTGTGTCAGTTTGTATCAGGGTCTCTGAGGACGGGGAACAGTCTCTATTCTGCTCTTTGTCAGTGTGTATCAGGGGCTTTGAGGACAGGTGTTAATCCATACCTGCCAAGTGACCCTATATAGGGGGAACAGTCTCTATTCTGCTCTTTGTCAGTAGTATCATGGTCTCTGAGGACGGAGAACAGTCTCTATTCTGCTCTGTGTCAGTGTGTATCAGGGTCTCTGAGGACGGGGAACAGTCCCTATTCTGCTCTGTGTCAGTATGTATCATGGTCTCTGAGGACAGGAGTCAATCCATATCTAACAAGTGACCCTATGTAGGGGGAACAGTCCCTATTCTGCTCTGTATCAGTATGTATCATGGTCTCTGAGGACAGGTGTCAATCCATATCTGCCAAGTGACCCTATGTAGGAGGAACAGTCCCGATTCTTCTCTGTGTCAGTGTGTATCAGGGATCCTTAGGATAGGTGTCAATCCATATCTGCCAAGTGACCCTATGTAGGGGGAACAGTCCCTATTCTGCTCTGTGTCAGTGTGTATCAGGGTCTCTGAGGACACGTGTCAATCCATATGTCAAGGTGTCAATTCATATCCATTGTGATCTAGGAATGTTAGGTGATTTATGCCCTTTATGGATTAAAACCAGACTCTGCATCAACTGTGTAATTTTCCATGGGAGTTTTGCCATGGATCCCCCTCCGGCATGCCACAGTCCAGGTGTTAGTCCCCTTGAAACAACTTTTCCATCACTTTTGTGGCCAGAAAGAGTCCCTGTGGGTTTTAAAATCCGCCTGCCCATTGAAGTCAATGGCGGTTCGCCAGGTTCTCCGGTTCGTGAACGTTTGCGGAAATTCACGTTCGCCATTCGCGAACCGAAAATTTCATGTTCGTGACATCACTACCCCTATTCATTATATGGTTTTGTGAGAGATAAAACCCACCATTTCCTCATATATGTATAGCTAAATAGTGTCACTGTCACCAAATAACTAAAGTAATATTTTTCTTACAATATCATTCGCATCCCCTTTAGCTGTAAATATTTATTTCAGATACTCCTGTTTATTAAAGGGTATAGATTCATTTTCTTTAGTGCTTCTCTAATGTCATTGTTCCTCAGGCTGTATATTATTGGATTAAGCATTGGGGTCACCACTATAAAAAACATAGACAGAATTTTGTTTGTCACCAACGATCTTTCATTAGTTGGAACTGTGTAAATGCTAGTGAGAGTCCCGTAGTATATGGAAACAACAGTCAGATGGGAGCTGCAGGTAGAGAAGGCTTTCTTTTTCCCACTAATTGATGGAATTTTAGCAACAGTGAGAACAATATAGATATATGACACAATTACAATCAAGAAAGGTGTAACAATGACAGGGACTGATAGGAATAGAGCTTCTACATGTATTATTAAGGTATCAGAACACGAAAGCTTTAAGAGTGGATCAATATCACAAAAGAAATGATCAATAATGTTAGGTCCACAAAATACCAGCTGAGTTATTGATATTGCTGTTAAAAGAGCCATAAGAAAGCCTAACAACCAACATATAACTATTAAGTTAATACAAAATGCATGGTTCATTATAGAGTTATATTGCAGGGGGTTACAGATGGCCAAATATCGGTCATAAGACATCACTGTTAACAGGAAACATTCGGAAGTTTCCAAAGCAACGAAAAAGTAGTACTGAGTTATACACACTTTAAGAGATATAATACCTCCTTCATGATTGATAATGGAAAGCATTTGAGGTGCAATATTTGTTGTCAACAAAATATCTGACATGGACATTTGAGTAAGAAAGAAATACATTGGAAAATGAAGGTGTCTGAAACATGACACCAACACGATGATGAGGAAATTTCCCGATATTGTCAAACAATAAACAACAAGAATTATAGAAAATAATAAATGCCTCATGCTGTGAAGGTGATGGAATCCCAATAGGATTATCTCAGTGACCATTGTGTGATTCTCCATATCTGTCGGGAGATAAAAGAAGAGTATTTCATCCCGTGACATGATTTCTAGCAGTGGGATATACCATATTTTACAATGTATATTAATTGGCATTACTACAATCTATCTGTATATCAGCAATAACCCATTTACCTTCCTGCCTGCTTCAACAATGGTCTTCTCTAGACTTGAGCATGGTGAGAATATTCTGTTCAGCCAAATAATTTTAATTTTGTTCAGAATGTCCGCTGCTTATTTATGTGGCTTTTGGTTTGGCTAAATAATGTCCATTTCCATGCTGGAAAACATTCAGACAAACCAAGAAGAGTTTAAGAATGGGTCATTCTGTCTACTGCAAAAAATCTACACATTATGTTAGGTATATATTTTACAATATACGGATTGGCCCAATTTGACAACGTTCTGGTTTGGTTCCTGATTCTACACTCTGCCAAGCCGAATCAATATCAAGACAAATTTTGGGTGTCTCAAAAAAATCACTCTAAAATGACAGAGGATATAATATATCACTATATAGTATATATAGTGTTTAGAAGACTACTTAACAATAAGTGAGCTAGCAAAAAAGACTATTTAGGACTTTGGGTGATATAAAGTTACATAAAAGATGCATTTCATGATGCGGAGTGAAAGAGTTATAGATTGTATGCATCGATCTTAAGAGATATGGAGCAGCCTTGGAAAAAAACATTTATAGGATGGATTTTATATTAAAAAGCTGCTGGGGTCATGATACTAGTTTCAGGAGATTGCTCAAATAAATTAAAGGTAAATGGCAGTGATAATAAAAGTAAATTACAGTTTTGTTTGTGCATGTGAGACAAAAGGTTGGAGACATTTTTAAAGTAGGCATCAATTAAATGGGTAACATTAAAGGGACACTCCAGGCACCCAGAAAACTTCTGCCCATAGGAGTGGTCTGGGTGCCAACTCCCACTACCCTTAACCCTGCAGGTGTAATTATTGCAGGTTTTTTATAAACTGCAATAATTACCTTGCAGGGTTATCTCCACCTCTAGTGGCTGTCTACTAGACAGCCACTAGAGGGCACTTCTGTGTCTCTAGCACAGATTTTCTGTGCTAGAGCATCGCTGGACATCCTCATGCTGTGTGAGGACCTCCAGCGTCGCTCAATTTCCCCATAGGAAAGCATTGAAAATAATTTTCAATAGTGATATATCGAACGGTTCGCTGGCGAATAATCCTGGCGAACATAGCGTGTTCGCGTTCACCGCGGCGGGCAAACATATTCGCGGTTCGATCCGCCCCCTATTCGTCATCATTGAGTAAACTTTGACCCTGTGCATCACAGTCAGCAGACACATTCCAGCCAATAAGCAGCAGACCCTCCCTCCCAGACTCTCCCACCTCCTGGACAGCATCCATTTTAAATTAATTCTGAAGCTGCATTCTTAGTGAGAGGAGGGAAAGTGTAGCTGCTGCTGATTTGATAGGGAAATCGATAGCTAGGCTAGTGTATTCAGTGTCCACTACAGTCCTGAAGGACTCATCTGTTCTCTGCTGTAAGGACAGCACCCCAAAAGGCTAGAACATCAGTCTGCTCTAGTCTGTCAACTTCTGCCAGTGCACAGTGCCACTCATATCTGGTGTCACAATAGCGTGCATTTAAAAACAAAAAAACTTTTTTCACTGTAATAGATTGAATAGCATTTAGTTGTCTGTAAGTGTCTGTGTGTCAGGCCTACAACGTGTACTCTGCCAACCTCTGCCACTGCACAGTGCCACTCATATCTGGTGTCACAATAGCGTGCATTTAAAAACTAAAAATCTTTTTTCCCTGTAATAGATTGAATAGCATTTAGTTGTCTGCAAGTGTCTGTGTGTCAGGCCTACAACGTGTACTCTGCCAACCTCTGCCAGTGCACAGTGCCACTCATATCTGGTGTCACAATAGCGTGCATTTAAAAACAAAAAAAGTTTTTGCCTGTAATCTAATATCTAATAGCAGTCAGTGTCCTTCAGGTGGGTGTCAGGCCTATAGCGTGTACTCTGCCAACCTCTGCCAGTGCACAGTGCCACTCATATCTGGTGTCACAATAGCGTGCATTTAAAAACAAAAAAACTTTTTTCACTGTAATAGATTGAATAGCAGTTAGTTGTCTGGAAGCGTCTGTGTGTCAGGCCTACAGCGTGTACTCTGCCAACCTTTGCCAGTGCACAGTGCCACTCATATCTGGTGTCACAATAGCGTGCATTTAAAAACAAAAAAAACTTTTTTCACTGTAATAGATTGAATAGCAGTTAGTTGTCTTCAAGCGTGTTTGTAAGGCCTACAGCGTGTACTCTGCCAACCTCTGCCAGTGCACAGTGCCCGTCATATCTGGTGTCACAATAGCGTGCATTTAAAAACAAAAAACTTTTTTCACTGTAATCGATTGAATAGCAGTTAGTTGTCTGCAAGCGTCTGTGTGTCAGGCCTACAGCGTGTACTCTGCCAACCTCTGCCAGTGCACAGTGCCACTCATATCTGGTGTCACAATAGCGTGCATTTAAATACAAAAAACTTTTTTCATTGTAATAGATTGAATAGCAGTTAGTTGTCTTCAAGCGTGTGTGTCAGGCCTACAGTGAGTACTCTGCCAACCTCTGCCACTGCACAGTGCCACTCATATCTGGTGTCAAAATAGCGTGCATTTAAAAACCCAAAAACTTTTTTCACTGTAATAGATTGAATAGCAGTTAGTTGTCTGCAGGCGTCTGTGTGTCAGGCCTACAGCATGTACTCTTCCAACCTCAGCCAGTGCACAGTGCCACTCATATCTGGTGTCACAATAGCTTGCATTTAAAAACAAAAAAACTTTTTTGACTGTTATAGATTTAATAGCAGTTAGTTGTCTTCAAGTGTGTGTGTCAGGCCTACAGCATCTACTCTGCCAACCTCTGCCAGTGCACAGTGCCACTCATATCTGGTGTCACAATAGCGTGCATTTAAAAACAAAAAAACTTTTTTCACTGTAATACATTGAATAGCAGTTAAATGTCTTCAAGCGTGTGTGTCAGGCCTACAGTGTGTACTCTGCCAAAATCTGCCACTGCACAGTGCCACTAATATCTGGTGTCAAAATAGCTTGCATTTAAAAACAAAAACACTTTTTTCATTGTAATAGATTGAATAGCAGTTAGTTGTCTGCAAGTGTCTGTGTGTCAGGCCTATAGCGTGTACTCTGACAAAATCTGCCACTGCACAGTGCCACTCATATCTGGTGTCACAATAGCATGCATTTAAAAACCCAAAAACTTTTTTCACTGTAATAGATTGAATAGCAGTTAGTTGTCTGCAAGCGTCTGTGTGTCAGGCCTATAGCGTGTACTCTGCCAACCTCTGCCAGTGCACAGTGCCACTCATATCTGGTGTCACAATAGCTTGCATTTAAAAACAAAAAAACTTTTTTCACTTTAATAGATTGGATAGCAGTTAGTTGTCTTCAAACGTGTGTGTCAGGACTACAGCGTGTACTCTGCCAACCTCTGCCAGTGCACAGTGCCACTCATATCTGTTGTTACAGTAGCTTGCACGCATAGTACCACGAATCCAAAAAAAAAATGACAGGCAGAGGCAGGCCACCCCGCATGGGCCGTCGTGGTCGTGGTGCTGTAATTCCCTTTGGCCCTAGAATAATGCCCAGTGTTCAGATGCCACATACACTGAACTTGAAAAGTTCTGAGGTCCTAGTTGACTGGCTAACACAGGACACCCAATCTTCTACAGCTTCCGCTTGGAACCTTGATGCACCATCCTCCTCCAGCTTAGCTTCGGGCACCTCTCAAGTTACTACTCACCCGCCTGCCGCCACCACCAACACTTGCACCACAGCCGCTTCACTTTATCTGTCAGAGGAGTTATTTACACATCCGTTTGAAGAAATGAGTGATGCGCAACCATTATTGCCAGAGGATGTAGATAGCAGGGATATGTCTCAGTCAGGCAGCATTACACACATGGACGTACGGTGTGATGATGATGATGTTGTACCCACTGCTGCTTCCTTTGTTGAGTTGTCAGATACAAGTGAAGCGGTTGATGATGACGATGTGTCCATGGATGTCACGTGGGTGCCCGCTCGGCAAGAAGAAGAACAGGGCGAAAGTTCAGATGGGGAGACAGAGAGGAGGAGGAGACGAGTTGGAATCAGGGGGAGGTCGTCGCAAGGAGCTAGTGGCACAGTCAGACAGCATGCATCAGCACCCGGGGTCAGCCCGACAGCACGCCAATCAACGCATGCTGTGTCCACCACCAGAATGCCGTCATTCCAGAGCTCAGTAGTGTGGCATTTTTTTTGTGTGTCTGCCTCTGACAACAGTAATGCCATTTGCAACCTCTGCCAAAAGAAACTGAGTCATGGGAAGTCCAACACCCGCCTAGGTACAACTGCTTTGCGTAGGCACATGATCGCACATCACAAATGCCTATGGGATCAACACATGAGTACAAGCAGCACACAAACTCAAAGCCGCCATCCTCCTCCTGGTCCAGCATCTTCAGCCACGTAACCACTGCTGTCCTCCTTGCCCCCTCTCAACCATCCGCCACTCTGTCTCTTGCCTTGAGCAGTTCCTGCTCATCTGCCCACAGTCAGGTGTCTGTCAAGGACATGTTTGAGCGTAAGAAGCCAATGTCAGAAAGTCACCCCCATGCCCGGCGTCTGACAGCTGACTTGTCTGAACTATTAGCCCACCAGCTATTACCATACAAGCTGGTGGAGTCTGAGGCGTTCAAAAAATTTGTAGCTATTGGGACACTGCAGTGGAAGGTACTCGGGCGAAATTTCTTTGCACAAAAGGCAATCCCCAACCTGTACTCGATTGTGCAAAAGGAAGTAATGGCATTTCTGGCACACAGTGCTGGGGCAAGGGTCCAATGGTGGGAGATCACATCCTTAGAACAATATTTAGCATCTAATATCATCCCTAGAGGCCTTAGAATTTTAAAAACTCCTGCGTATGGCATGGAAGACAAGACATTAACAGATGAATGGTTTAAGGCCAGTGATGATTGTTCAAGAAGATATATCCAAAGTTTGATTGAATTCCAAAAGAGATCATTAAAAAACATAGAAAATGAAATTCAACTTTTGGAAAAAGAGATAGTTTCACATAAAGATGTTAGAGTTGTGGATGACAATTACAAAATTTTAAAAGATAAAATAAAAACAG
This sequence comes from Pelobates fuscus, assembly GCF_036172605.1. Classification (NCBI taxonomy): domain Eukaryota; kingdom Metazoa; phylum Chordata; class Amphibia; order Anura; family Pelobatidae; genus Pelobates; species Pelobates fuscus. The sequence continues at coordinate 408,854,704 of NC_086319.1, read as the reverse complement.
TGGATGATAGAATTTCTAATACTAAAGCAAGCAAATTTAGGAGAGATCAAATTGATTATAAAGAAGGAAAAATTAGAAATTGGTCCAAAAATAGGAGAGAAAAAGGAGAACAAAGGGTTTATGTACAAAAAACTGCTCCACAGTTAACCTCTGAACCCTATAAACATCAAAGTACAGATACTAAGGGGAATACCTTTAGAGAAGATAATAAAAATAGAAATAAACATAAAATGAGCAACTCAGATAAAAATTGTGAAGTTCATAGTCTTCCAAAAAACCTCTCCCCAGTTTTTTTAGACAAGGGGCAAAACCAAAAGAAAGAAAGTATTCTAAGTACAAAAAACAGATTCCAATTACTAAGCTCCCCAAAAAAGAAACGCCCTCATATGGAACTAGAGGATCTAGACGACTCACTTCTCTCAGTAACCATACACTCACCATAAATAAAAATCCATCGGGAATCTTTAACATATCAGGTGTAGATTTAACCACACAGGAATTAACATTATTAGAAAAAGGTTTAAAATTCGCTCCGACTGCTGGGATAAAACCTTTTGACCTCTTTTTGGATAACCAAAAATTTCTAAAGAAGCTAACAATAAAACGTTTTTTTGAAAAACGTAATTTGACTAAAACAAATGAGACTTTTCCGCTTACGCATATAGATACTACAGATATATCCGAATGTCCCTTAGAGGACTGTCCCAATGTTTTTTCATCCTTGAAAAGAAGGTCTAATTTCTATCCATCGCATGAAAAAGGAAAGTATTTGGAGTTATTTAGTGATTTAGTCCAGAATGACCTCGATAGAATCCATTGGAAACATAGCGACTCTAAATACAATTTAACCAATAGAGAAAGACAGGCTCTCAATCAACTTAAAAAGAATCATAATTTAGTCATAAAAGAGGCCGATAAAGGGGGGGGGGAACGGTCATTATGAGTAGAACATACTATATGCAGGAAGCCTATAGAATTCTAGAGGATGAGTCCACCTACAAAAAACTTGTACAAAACCCCACCAAGTCCTTTTTGGAGGATCTTAGAGCTTTACTCCAAATAGGTCTCGACCAAGGGATCATTTCTTCCAAAGAATTTCAGTATATCTTTAATCCAACATGCAAAATAGCGATTTTTTATTTCCTTCCTAAGATCCACAAGTGTTTGACGACCCCTCCAGGTCGGCCAATCATTAGTGGGATCAATTCATTATCTTGCAACCTTTCCGAATATGTGGATTTTTTCCTTAAACCTTTTGTTTCTTTATGTCCTTCCTTTATAAAAGACACCACTCATATTCTTCAAACTTTACAATCTTTTACTTGGAAATCTTCCTATATACTAGCCACGGTGGATGTTACCTCCCTGTACTCCAATATCCCCCATATTAAGGGTTTGGAGGTTATCAGGGACGTTCTAATCCAACAACATACTTTAAGTTCAAAACAAGTTGATTTTTTGGTGTCTTGCATTCATTTTGTTTTAACCAAGAACTTTTTTTGGTTTGACTCGAATTTTTATTTGCAGCAGTGTGGCGTCGCCATGGGGACGAGGTTTGCCCCCAGTTTTGCGAACTTATATGTATCCCATTGGGAGGATTCATGCATCCAATTGGGACCACATCCGGGGGGTAGCCTCGTCCTATGGCGACGCTACATTGATGACGTACTCATTATCTGGGAAGGAGAGGAACAAGGCCTGAAGAAATTTATTGATACCATCAATTTAAATCAATACAACCTAAACTTTACTTTTAATATTAGTACTACCACCATAGATTTTTTGGACCTAACTCTATACATAGAAAATGAGATTCTCCATACTAAAACTTTCTTTAAGAAGACCGATTGTAATACCGCTATAAAAAAGACTAGTTTACACCATCCAATATGGCTCAATAATGTCCCAAAGGGCCAAATAACTAGAATGAGGAGGAATTGTTCTAATGTGCAGATGTTCGAAGAACAATCAAAAATAATACAAAACAGATATGTCGAAAAAGGTTATAATGCAGATCAAATAGAAAAAGATATTATAAAAATAAAAAATAGAGAACGTGCAGAATTTTTAATGGATAAAGATAAAAATAAGAATAAAACCATAGGATGTAAAAATCTAATTATTGACGGCCATAGGGAGTTTGCCTTCATCACGAAGTATAGTGTGGCGAAACCAACCTCGCCACTGGGCCCTGGAGAAGCCTGTTTGCTAGCCTCCTACCTACTGACTATGGCCCCTGGGTTATTTGGGGCATATTGTACTGTATATTGCTGCTACTGGCCCTTTTAACAGCATCTATGGACATATTGGGACTTTTGGGACTACTGTCCCTTTAAGACTGTGAAGCATATTCTATTGTACTGCCTGTATATTGTATATGTATTTATGTATGCAGTTAACCTGAGTTATATATATATGCAGCCTTCATCTGATTGTTCGGTAGAATCACTCCATTCCTTGTATTGAGGAAACTACCGAACAACCAGACCACCCAGGACTAAGTGTGCCTCCAATTACCGTTTGCAACAATGTTGCAAACGGGTAATTGGCAATCAGTGCAGTGTGGTCTTTGTCCTCTGGGTGGCCGCCATTCAGGAAACTAACACGTGGCGGCGGCCATCTTAAACTACCGAACAGCGGTGTTTTGCCGTCGAGTGTCTGGAACTAAAATCGGACACTTGACTAGGCAAACACCGCTGAGACCTCCATACTTCCAGAAATTCGTATGGAAACTACCGAATGACCCGCCGTTCGGTAGAAAGAACCCCATAAACAAGGGAATTCATTCAAACCCTCTCCAGGCTCTATAACACAGGCAATTCGCCTGTTTTCATTCCCTTGTTTGTGACCGACCGCAGGGCCAAAATGCATGGAACTGTTTTCGGATACTTTACCCATGCGGTCGGTCAAATCTTTGGAACCCCATATCTCACGAACCATTCATCCGAATTACTTGAATTTTGGACATGTTGTCCCCCTGAATAAGGGCTATCCAGCGATGCTGGATTTAAAGGTGTACCCCCGGGTTTTGGGGTACATCCAGAACTTGGCTGAAAAAGTGTACCGGAGGGGAGGGGATGTGTGGGCTGAACCATGTATGTGATTGGTTATTTTATGCCTCCCCCTGGGTGTGGCCTGTATGTGGATTAGTGTAATAAAAGCCAGGCTGGATGAGCCAGTCCAGAGTTCCTGTTTTAACCTCAAAGTGATGTGTCGTCTCATTATTGGGGGAAGGATTTATTGTATGCTGTTCCAGTTGACTGCTAGGAGTACAAGCCTATTCGTATGGTTCCTATTCAATGGTCTACAGCATTCATACGCTTGGGAGAATTTAAAGGTTTCTTGGATTCGGTGATTATGGTGTCTGCCAGAGTGCTTGGAGTCCTCAGGAAGCACTAGGAGCATCCTTTAACGGAGGTACCAAGTCGGGGTGCCAGGTGATCCGTTACATATAGTTCTCAGGCCAAGAAAATAGAAAAAATCCTTAAAAGGCATTGGGCCATCTTGAAAAAAGATGACATCTTAGGAGATAAGATACCAGAAAAACCTGTAGTCATATACAGAAAAGCAGACAATTTAAAAAATAAATTAGCACCTAGTCTTTTACCAAATTTGTTAAAAAGTCCAAAATTGAATTTTCTCCAGTCACAAAAGACGCCAGGCTTCCATAAATGTGGGGCATGTTCCACATGCACCCACCAAAAAAGAAGGACCATATCCTTTACAGGATCTTACACTAACCAAACATATAACATAAAGAAATTTGTACACTGCACATCCACATATGTAATTTATCTTTTACAATGTGGATGTGGTGCCCAGTTTGTGGGTAGGACCATCAGAACTTTGCATACTCGCCTTCGAGAACACTTTAACAATATTAGGACACATAAGGTGGAGCATAGTGTCCCTAATCACTGCAACTCCTGTAGTATGTTTCAATGGTCGACGTTCGTCGCCATTGGAATAGATCAGGTCACAACAAATTGGAGAGGAGGAAGTAAAACTAATGACCTAGCTAAGAAAGAAGCTTTTTGGATCTACATTTTAAACACTTTAAATATGGGCCTCAATCAGGATATTGATTTAGGGGGGCTTTTGTAGTCTATATAATACAGTGATTCTTTTGAGACATTTTTAGTTTTTTAGGGTATATTGGTTTTATGCATCTAGTATGATTATTATTTTGTATTTTCTTTGTATTTTATTACGTCAGTTTTTTTGGGTGTATTTGTGGCACTTATATATTTGTATTTTTATTTATTATGTATGGTTTACTGATTGTTTTTTTCTTGTTCTTGTTTCTTATTTTTTTCTTATTTTTATCATTATTTTTATTTTTATCCTTTTTGATTTTATTTATTTCCGTTCCCCCCTGTTTTTTGGGCTTGAGCCCATACAGTCTTTATATGTTCCATTAGTCTTCCGTGGTTCCGCCCTGGGCGCTCGTCTTTTCGTTGCAACCTTTTGGTTGCCGGAATTGCCGTGCATTCCACGCTGGAACGTGGAAGCGTTTTTAGTCTCAAGTGATAGGACGGCAAGCGTTCCATAGTGGAACGCGGAAATAGCTCTTCCTTACACAGACGGCCGGAACACGTCATCACGTCCGGCCAATCAACAACCGGCACAAACGAAACCCGGAAGTATGTTCTCCGGTTCGCGGCAAAATGAAAGATCTTGGAGCCCTATATAAAGAAAGGACTATGTGAACGTTACTACATATCCCTGAAGAAGTCTAGAAGACGAAACGCGTTGGATACCAGCTAGAGACTTTTTATGTTTTTGGCTTTTCTTTTTATTGTTCATTTTACCACAGAGGGATTTCGTTTCTCCTGGGTACCACTTGTTTAGTGGAGACAAGCTGCTTTTACCTTTTATTGATGTAAGTGCATTTTGTACTAATAAATTCTCTTTTTACTACAATACTGCTCTATATATCTTTTTGCCTTTGAGGATTGGAGGTCTTTGCATATGCTGCTATACCACATCGCATACCCATCCTGAAGGAAACGCCGTTTTGTATATATACCCTTTGGAAGGGAGACAGGCGCAGATCTCCAGTATAATCTTGTAAGTTCTCTACCTCCGGGTCTGAACCACTCACTATTGTACATACTTCACCATTGTGTGATTTTTTTATACATTTTAGATATCCTGGAAATTGTTGTGTTATTCTATACACAGGTTGTATTTTTATGATATTTGCTCTGCTACCCCTTTAATCTGTACTGTCACTTGTTGGTGTAGTACAGATTTTCTCCTTTGTTACTATATATTAGGTGTATGTGAACATAGAAGCGTCTGTATGGACGAGAAAGCGTTTAGTTGGAACAGGAGCAGAAAGTACAGGTGATTTAATGAGAGCCGTCTTGAGCTGTTGGAAGGTCTGTTCACACTCTGGGGCCCATACTACTATCTTGGGGAGGTTTTTACGTTTTAGATCTGTGAGAGGTTTAGCTAGGGTGCTGTAATTAGCTATGAATTTCCTGTAGTGGGTACCCAGGAATGCAAGGACCTGGGTTTTAGTGCGGGGGGTTGGCCACTTGGCGACTGCCTCTATTTTAGCGGGTTCTGGTTTCTGTAGCCCGCACCAGACTCTGTGCCCTAAGTATTGAACTTCTGCCATTCCTATATGGCACTTACTGGGCTTTAGGGTCAGTCAGGCCTCCCTAATCCGGTCTAGTACGGCTCCTATGTGGGTCAGGTGTTCGCACCAGGAGCAGCTAAAATGGCTATATCATCAAAGTAGGCACAGGCATACTCCTGAAACCCATCCAGTAGCCAAACTACCATCCTCTGAAAGGTAGCCGGGGCTTTCTTCATCCCGAATGGCATGACCTTAAACTGATACAGGCCAAATGGGGTGACAAATGCCAACTTGGGGATGGCGTCCTCGGCTAATGGAATTTGCCAGTACCCCTTGCACAGATCTATTGTGGTGAGGTACTGGCCTCTGGCCATTTTGTCTAGGAGCTCATCTATCCGGGGCATAGGGTAGGTGTCTGAGGTTGTTTTAGCGTTTAGCCTCCGGTAGTCCACACAGAAACGGGTCATGCGTCCCGTTTCGGTACTAGTACTACTGGGGAGGCCCAGGGGTTGTCAGAGTGTTCTATCACCCCTAACTGCAGCATTTCCTCAATTTCTTTGCGCATATTTTCTTTAACTGCTTCGGGTATGCGATAGGCGGTTTGGCGTAGGGGGGTCTGGTCTAGGGATTCAACTTTGTGAGTGGTTAACGGAGTGTACCCAGGTAGGTTGCAAAATGTGGCCCCCTTGTCCTGGATTAGTCTTTGGACCTGGGTTCGCTCCTGGGGGTCTAACCGTTCTCCTAACTGTACTTCTCCCAGGTCTCCGCTCTAGACCTCTTGGTCTAGGAGATCTGGGAGTGGCAAATTATCATAATATTCAGTGGCAGGTGCACAGATCGTGGTTACCTCTTCCGTGCGCTCGTGGTATGGCTTGAGCATGTTCACATGGAGCATGCGCTTGCCTCCCGTGCCTGTGACCGGACCGATCACATAGGTGGTATCACAAACCTGCTCTACCACCTTGTATGGGCCCTGCCAGGAAGCCTGCAGCTTGTCCTTGTGGACGGGTCGCAAAATTAGCACCTTTTGCTCCACCTTAAAGCTGCGGTCCCTGGCTCCCTTATCGCACCATCTGTGCTTCCTGTGTTGGGCCGCCTGGAGGTTGTCGCGTACATTCTGGGTCAGCATCTCCAGGCGGTCCCTAAACTCTAGCACATAGGGTACGATGGGGGTGCCGCTAACTGTCTCATCTCCCTCCCTGTGTTCCCTAATTAAATCTAGGGGGCACCTCACTCACCTCCCAAATAATAGTTCGAAAGGAGAGAACCCAGTGGATTCCTGAGGTACTTCCCTATAGGCAAACATCAAGTGGGGTAGGAACCTTTCCCAGTCTTTCTGAGTGTCTATGAATGTACGGATCGTCTGTTTAAGTGTTCCGTTAAACCGTTCACAGAGCACATTGGACTGGGGGTGATAAGCAGAGTTCAGCATTTGCTGAACCCCACATATCTTCCAGAGTTGTTGTGCGACTTCGGCGGTAAACTGGGTGCCCCTATCCGAAATAATTTCCTTGGGAAATCCCACCCGGGAAAATATTCACATCAGGGCATCCGCTACCGTCTCTGCGTGCACATTAGTCAAAGCTATTGCTTCTGGGTACCTGGTGGCATAGTCCACCACGGTCAGTACATATTTCTTGCCGGAGTGGCTGGGCTTGGATAGGGGTCCTATAATATCTACCGCTACCCTACTGAACGGTTCCTCAATTATGGGAAGAGAACGGAGCCGGGCTATGCATCGGTCTCCCCTCTTCCCTACGCTCTGGCAGGTATCACAGTTCTGGCAGTATTGCCTGACGTCCTGTGAGATACCTGGCCAGAAGAAGTTCTGGGTCAGCCTGTGCTTAGTACGGCTGATCCCTAAGTGCAGAGACAGGGGAATGTCGTGGGCGATGCGTAATAACTCCAGTCTATATTTTCTCGGCACTAGCAATTGCTTTATGGGTAAGGGAATGGATCCGGACACTATTTTTTCTGCGTGCCGGTACAGCAGCCCCTTGTCCCAGGTGTACCTTTCCCCTTCTAATCCTGCCTGGTCTTCATTAATACGATCTTTGTAGATCTGCAGGGAGGGATCTAGGGCCACTTCAGAACCGAGTTCTAGGGCGGATGTCCAGGGCGTGACATTGGGCATGGGGGGTACATTGCTTACCTGAGCCTCAGAGTGGTTAGGTGGAGCTGTGGTGCGGGCCTGCTGCCGGGTCACAACTGGATATGCCTCTTGTACTGTGGTTTGAGGAACAAAAGCTGAAGTCAGCTCACCCAGGTCGTTGCCCAAAATAACGTCAGCGGGTAGGTCCTGCATCATCACCACCTCCACATTTCCGTGCCCCGCTCCCCAATTCAAATGTACCTTGGCAGTGGGTACTTTATAAATGGCTCCCCCTGCCACCCGTACAGCAACACAGTCTCCAGTTAGGTGGACCGACCAAGCATCTTTTTCCATCTCCCGGTTCCTAAAGTCAATGCCATATACACGTCCCCTGATAGGGGACGTAACAGGGATTAAACTGATAAGAATAGTACTACTTAACACACCACTCCTATCTGGTGGCACATTAGATTGCATGCGCAGTGACCCAAATTTGAAGAAGGAGGACCGACCAAGCATCTTTTTCCATCTCCCGGTTCCTAAAATCGATGCCATATACACGTCCCCTGATAGGGGACGTAACAAGGATTAAACTGATAAGAATAGTACTACTTAACACACCACTCCTATCTGGTGGCACATTAGATTGCATGCGCAGTCACCCAAATTTGAAGAAGGAGGACCGACTAAGCATCTTTTTTAATCTCCCGGTTCCTAAAATCGATGCCATATACACGTCTCCTGATAGAGGACATAACAGGGATTAAACTGATAGGAATAGTACTACTTAACACACATTATAATAATGCAGAGAGAGGCAATGCAGAGAGAGGAGTCTGAAGAAGAGGAGTCAGAGGAGGAAGGTGGCTTTGAGGAGTTGGAAGACCAAACACAGCAGGCGTCCCAGGGGGCTTGTTGTCACCTTTCGGGGACCCTTGGTGTTGTACGTGGCTGGGTGGAGGAAGAGACCTTCAATGACAACGACATCACTAATTTTCAATGCTTTCCTATGGGAAGCTCTAATGCGCATTACGTCTCCCCATCCGGTGGGCGGGATCAGTCTCGCCAACCGGCCAACGTAATTCAGAGGAGGAGCGGCGGCGGAGGAAGCAGCAGCGACGTGGGACATGTCGCTGCCTCTGGGAAGTCACTGAAGGGGTTTTCACCCCTTCAGCAACTGGGGATGGGAGTTGGGAGGGAGAGGGGACCTGCAGTGCTAGGAAAACGGATTGTTTTCCTGGCACTGGAGTTTCCCTTTAAGGAGAGAAGATATTGTGCAGTATATTAAAATCACAAATAACACAGATTAGGTTACTATTGATCATGAATAGGATCAATAGTAACATAATCTCCCTCCTAAAACTGCAAGAACAAGAGGAAAGTAAGGAACCTTGTTAATCTTAGTCGCCATAGATGAATCAAACCAATAAAAGGAAAATATCTTACAGATGAATTCTCTCAGTCATCTATGCTTTCAGTTCAGCTACTCTGCCCTTAACCCCTTCAGGATGGGTGATGGACGAGGTCCGTCATCTAGTGGAGACCCTTAACGATGGGTGATGGACCTCGCCTATCACGCGTTAAAATTAACCCCAGATCACGGCGATCGCGGTGATCGCGGGGTTAACTGTGCTCCGGTCTGCCTCTGTATTAGAGGCCATCTGTATTAGAGGCAGACCGGCAGCACCCGATCAGGCTGCCCCTGCAGCAGTGCTCGTTCTGACAGGCTGTCAGAGCGAGCACATATGCTGCATAAACTTACCTTCCGCCTCCCTGCACTTCCGGGTTCTGTGTGAAGTGCAGGGAGACGGATCAGACCTGATCTTGTCCCTGTTAAAAAAAAGTTAATTTAAAATCCCACCCCCCTTTACCCATTTTAATAAAAAAAATTAACCCCTTCCCTGCCAATTGATCACTGACTACAGTGAACAATTGGCAGGGTTTACATTTAACTGTGATCTGCTTTTTTTTTTTTTTTTAACCCCGGAGGCTCAACTTTTATTTTTTGTAACCCTCAGGGGTTAATTTTATTTAATGAAATAATTTAAATATATTAAAATCATATATTTAGCTAGCTGGGGTAGGTTGAAGTTAGTGGGGAATTTGGTGTTAGGCTAGCTAGGGGTTAACGTTAAAAAACGTTTTTTAAAAAAGTTTAAAAAATGTTTTAATAACATTTTGAAAAAAGTTAAAAAAAAATCCCACCCTCCTTTACCCAGTTCTAATAAAAAATTAACCCATTCCCTGCAAGTTGATCACTACTTACAGTGATCAAAATACAGATCACATTATTATACTGATTTTTTTTTTGTAACCCTCAGGTGTTCAATTTATTTAATTAACTAATTTAAATATTTTAAAATGATATATTTTGCTACCTGGGGTGGTGGGAGTTATAGGAAATTGGGAAATTTACCGTTAGTGCTGCTTACTGCTAAATAGGGGTTAATGGTAAAAAAAAAGCTTATAAAAATTTTAATTCTGTAAAAAAAACAAGTTTTAAGGAAGTTTAGGAATGTTTTAAAAAAATTAATAAGCAAAAAAAGTTTAAAAACTAGTTTAAAAAAGTCTTAAAAAGGGGGGCGGAGCTTGACCGCCGAGCCGGACAGTCGCAACTGACATGGGCTCCGGCCGAGCGGGCACGATCCGGGGCCAAAACGGCGACCACTTCACTCAAAACCACTCGGGGGTGCGCCACCCACATCGGGGGTGCCCTCCTGAACCCAGCGAGACCACTCCGGAACCCGTAAAGGCTGGGAATGCGGAGAAACAAATGTGGCCTACTGAGGCTGAAACCGGGGAGAGGAGGTCGCTCTCTCTGGCACAAAAGCCACTAAGCGACATCTCTGCCAACTATCCCCCCCTTTGGACCGGCGGGGGATATCCCGGTCCACACTGGAAGCAGGCAGGCGACCCAGACAAAAGCCTAACCGGGGAAGCTGCCCCACAGAATGAACCCATAATGGTGGCTCGACGCAAACATAGAAAGCAGAGCACACACACCCTGCCACCCATATCACCTCTGGAGACCCTCGATTACCTCTGCGCAAGCTTCAGGTATGCCCTGCAGAAGAGGGGTGCTACCTCTCGGCAAGCAGAGAGAATGGTGACCTTGTGGATCCGGCCCGCAGCATGACGGAGCTACTACAGACAGACACCACGAGGCTCCAAAATGGCTGCCCAACTGGGCAGATACAAGCGGGCCCAGAGGCGGAAAACGGCGGGAGGCCTATCGGGTGCAGTCTCCTACCTGCAAATGAAACCAACCGGACCTGCAAATCAACTGCTGCAAACAGGAGACTCACATGATCCACCTCTCAGCATACAGAACAGCTTACACCGATCCCACGCACGAGCCAAGACGACCCAAGCGGTTGTACAGCAGTTGACTCCACGACACACCATCGGAGTTAACCCCCGAAGCAGCATCAACAAACTAGGGGGCGACAAGATGCCACGAAAACCCTTACAGCTGGAATATGTGGAAACCGCCGGGGCATCGACTAGACACAGTATGGGACTGAATTCCCGGGCGCACCCCCCCCCCCCCGACTGCCATCGTACACAGCAAGTAGAGGGGAAACAAGGCTCTCACTAAACTACTGAACACTATCTTTGGGCAATAAGTAGTACTATGCTTTGAATAGCCATTTATTTCGTAGTAATTTCATTATTGCTTCGAGCAATGTACCTTAACCAGTTTAGTTTTACTATTGTACTGAATGCAATCTGTCACCCACTTATACAATCCTCCCGATCTAGCAATTTATAACGTTGCAAATCGCGCATATTGTTGTGGCACGCTCAGCCCGCATTTAGTCAGTGCTCCCCTGCACTTACCCCCCACCTGCCTTGCATAGACCACGACAGCGGTATAACCCCAGTGGACAGATATACGCTTGTTTACTTAATTGTTTATCATACACATTAATCTATATGTCTATCGCTTCACAAACGTGACTATTAACTAACAACACATGTATGTATGTTTTAGCTAGTTTCAGCAAGTACAACATATTGTCTTACCGTGCTTTTCCATCACTTAGTCAAAATCTCTTGAAACTACTGTATAGCTACGCTTATAACACATACCATGTACCTCCTATTATATGCTCTCCCTTTTTTCTAATTCGCATTTTATAAGCATTTTATAAGCATGTCTGTGACCGTGTTTTTACTTAATCACTTATACGTCCAGCTAATCCGTATAGAAAGCAGAATCTATAATGCTGTTCAGTCGGACATATATGCATAGCCGGAGACCCAGCTACTTAATTAATATCGTATGCAATAACACTGTATGCCTTAGATCACACATCGCAGATATTATGTTATGCCTACTAACCCTGCTTTCCAGGTAATCGCTGCAATACATGTTAACTCAAGTAGGAGACTATAAGCCAATATAACACGCCTGCGACTCTCCTTTTATCGCGCCTCACAAAACTTGCGTTTGAACTTAGCTTCCAAAACAGATGCGCTTGATGTTCTAACATAAAATTGTTACTAGATTGTTACAACGTACCAAAAAAAAAAAAGTGCAGTTTCTGAGTACCACATTGTCAACACTGATGCTTAATCCATGTGTGCTGGTGTGGCACTTGATATATGCTTGTAACTCTTCATGCACGAATAAAATAAAGAATTAAAAAAAAAAAAAAAAGTCTTAAAAAGTAAAAAAATACATTTCAAAATGCTCATTACCACTACACCTGGAACAAACTAGAGAAAAAATGATCCAACACTAAGGTTCAAAATACGCCTTTTGAATTACCCCAGGGTGTATTATTTAATAAATAGTATGTGTTTGTGGGGAAGTTTCAATAACCAACCATCTAAACTACTTCAAAATGGAACATGGACACAGCGTAAAACTTCAAAGTTAGAAAAAAACTGAATGGCTGCTTCTCAAATGTGCCAATTCAACATCCACATTTACCTGGCAAAGGTACATACAGGGGTATTAATGTACTCAGATGACATAGCTGAGCAACATATGTAGTATTTTGCAATTGTAGCACACATAAGGTTTGCAAAATATACTGTGCAAACTCACTTTGTGTTTCAAAAAGGCAGAAAAAATGCTTATTACCACTACACTTGGTACAAGCTGGTGGAAAAATGATACCACGCTAAGGTTCAAAATATGCCTTTTGAAATAACCTGGGATTTCTTCTTTAAGAAATTGTATGGCTTTATGGGGTGTTTGGATTATATAGCCTGGTAAAATACTCTAAAATGGGACATGGGCACAGCGTAAAAATTCAAAGTTTGAAAAAAAAAATGGAATGGCTGTATCCCAAATGTGCCCCTTCAATGTCCCCATACACCTGGCAAAGGTACATACGGGGGTACTGCTGTACTCGGCCGACATAGCTGAGCAACATATGAAGTATTATACAGCCGTAGCACACATACAATTTGCAAAATATACTGTGCAAACTCACTTTGTGTGTCAAAAAGGCAAAAAAAAACGCTTATTACCACTACACTTGTTACAAGCTGGCGGGAAAATTATCCCATACTAAGGTTCAAAATATGCCTTTATAAATACCCTGGGATGTGTTCTTTAAGAAATGGTATGCCTTTATGGTGTAGTTGTAATATGTAGCCTGCTCAAGTGCTCCAAAATAGTGTCTAGGTCATACATTGGGCATATTGTTTTACTCAGAAGACTTAGCTGAGCATAATTTGGGGGGGTTGAACTTAGTGGCACATATGAAATATACAAAATGCCCAGCAAAAATGGAATCCGTATGTAAAAAATGCACAAAATTATTTTTTACCACATACTTTGGCATGTAATGGTAAAAAAATGGGGGCATGTTAAGGCACAATATGGACCATATGAGATGCCCTGGAGTGTCTACTTTTACAAATGGTAGGCCTTTGTGGGTTTTTTTGAACAGTCAAACTGCTATAATACCCCAAATTGAAGCATAGGCCCATTAAATCCGTCTCTCAAAATTCTACTGTAAATACTGAAAAGGACAGGTCTCCTATATGGCACTGTAGCTTCACGAAATAGTGCCGAAGACATACAATGGGGGTATCATTGTACTCAGCAGATGTAGAACACAAAATAAAGTACAGGAATAGCACACACCAACTTTACAAAATACACATGAGAAGTTCTTTGTTATAAGTTTGTGTGCCAAAACCCCCCAAAAAACACAATTTTACTCCAATACTTAGCAGAGATTGGCGGTGAAATGGCTACATAGAAAGTGTCAAAACAACCTTAGGACAATAGAATGTGATGTCTACTTTATATAAATATATACTTTTGTGTGGCAATTTTTTTTTTTTTATGGCTATTAAGCTTAAAAGACAAACATGCCAAATTCTAAAATCGATCCACATTAAAAGTTTATTTTACTCCTTGTGCTTTGTGACCTGTAACTACCAAAAAAAACTGAAAATCCCAGACACATTATATATTCTGTAAATCAGAACTAAATGAATTTATTTTTAATTACTTTTGTTAATCTGCACTAATTATGCACACATTATTATTGCAGAAACTGTAAAAAAATTAATTTGTTTTACATTTTTCTGTATTTTATTTATAATAAATAAGCATTTATATATATACATATATATATATATATATATATATATATATATATATATATATATATATATATATATATATATATATATATATATATATATATATATATGTTACATCAAATTAAAGCCCTTTCTGTCCTTTAAATATGTGTCGGTGCAATAAACGAGAAAGATGAAACGCAAACAGCAAGAAAATGCAAAACTTGCTTGTGTCATTAAGCGTAAGACAAGCTTCTGAAGCTGTGTCCTTAAGGGGTTAAAATGTAAATTAATTCTGAATTCTCACTTTAGTAAATAACCCAGTTAAATTGAAGGTGGATATATCTCCTGATTTCTATTTAAGTTGTGTTTCCTGTAATACTTTCATGATAAAAATAATGTAAATAATAGAAATATTAATACTAAGTTTACTCATTGCAATCATTTGAAGAGATTTAAACTAAGAAATGATCCTTAACATAGAAAATACATACCTGTAGAATGATAATATTTTTAACAACTTCCACATTTGACTCTCCGTGCTGGTTTTAGTTTGATTACAAATCTGTTTGCCAAAAAAAAAAAATATTCTTGTTTTGAACAGAATTAAAACTTTAAAGAAATAAAAGTCAGAGAAAGATATTGATTGAAATTCAAAAACGAATTCATATTCTTCTACTTTCCATTTTGTTGCATTTGCTGCAGGAGTGCAGACAATTTCTACTTGGACCCAAAAATGGAAAAATGTATTTACAAGAATCAATTTTTATTTATGTGTCAGCGTATCAGATATAACTAGCCCAAAATGTAAGAAAGAATACTTCAGAAAGACAAATGATGCATATATCGCCCTGTAAGAGATGCTGAAAAACGAGTTTCATATTACTTGATTTGATCACACTATTGTATATTGAATATTGGCTTACTTATACCATAAATGACTAATCATAGTTTGTATCAAATAATTAAAAATAATTCTGTAAATAATGCATTAATGGTCTATCAGTCATGAACTTACTTGAATCAGCATCAGAGAGCCAACATTTGGTGACTCATTAAATTCATGTAATATATTTCAAACAGAGCTTTTATATAGTTATCTAAATACACAGACGTTATCTTAAAGCTCTACAGTGTTATTAACATTAGTCCATAGAGTAAAATGCACATACTTTCCATAATACTGGTGGGAGCATTTTAGTTTTCCAAGACAATGTTGTTTCATTTTGTGTTCATTCAACACAAGCAATATGTCTAAAGAAACTGAGAATTCATGACTAAAGGTGCTTGAGCAATTCATATAATCCAGACAGTTTATTTTATAGATTGTTAGTAAAATGTTACTTTTACAAAATAACTACTAATAGAAAAGTTAAGACAAGTATTACAGAATCTCCTATGTTAAATGGGGTATAATGAATATAATTAATAGACATCTAAGATGAAGACTTGAAAAATTTAAAGAAAAATCACAATTTAGTGATCAAGAAGGCAGATAAAGGAGGTGGCACCGTAATTATGAGTAAGGGATATTATATGCAAGAGGCATATCATATTCTAGGAGATAAAGTCACTAAAATATTAGAACAAGATCCTAGTAAGATCTTTTTACAAAACTTAGAATACTATTACAACATGGTTTAGACAATAATATAATTTCAGTAGACCAATTTAAGTTTATGTTTAACCCTTTCTGAAAAACAGCCATCTTTTATTTATTACCTAAAATCCACAAGTGCCTTACCTCCCCCCCAGGTCGACCCATCATCAGTGGGATAAACTCCCTCACTTGTAATCTTTCGGAGTATGTAGACGCCTTCTTAAAACCATTTGTACCCCTTTGTCCCTCTTATATAAGAGATACAAAGCATCTCTTACAAGATCTACAGACTTTTGAATGGAAGTCTTCCTATTTGTTGGCTACAATTGATGTCACCTCCCTATATTCAAACATACCCCACTCCAAGGGATTAGAAGTTATCAAAGATACCTTGACCCAACAGAATGGTCTATGTATACAACAAATAAATAGACTTTTTGGTTATGTGTATTCAGTTTGTATTGACAAAAAACTTTTTTTGGTTTGATTCGGTTTTCTTTTTACAGCTATGTGGTGTCGACATGGTGACGAGGTTCGCCCCAAGTTTTGCTAACCTTTATGTAGCCCATTGGGAGTCGCAATATGTGGCATTGGGATCCCACCTTGGGGGGAGCCTTGTCCTATGGCGACGCTACATAGATGATGTGCTTATAATTTGGGAAGGCAGTCACACCAGCCTCACAGATTTTATTAAGGACATTAATCAAAATGATTATAATTTAAAATGTACTTCTTCAATACATCATGAATCAATAGATTTTCTGGATCTAACTATATATATCGAGGAAAATACACTAAGAACTAAGACATTTTTTGAAAAGACCGATTGCAACACTGCAATTAAAAACAATAGTTTACATCATCCATTATGGTTGGATAATATTCCCAAGGGACAAATAATCCATATGAGAAGAAATTGCTCTAATATACATTCTTTTGAAGAGCAATCTCGAATCATACAAAATAGATATGTAGAGAAGGGATATAATAAGAAGCAAATTGATCTGGAGATACAAAATATGAAAGCAAAGAATCAATCTGAATTCCTAATAGATAGACAAAGGGGGAATCACAACCAAGGAAAGTTTGAATTTGCATTCACAACAAAATATAACACACATGCAAGAAAGATTGAAAATATTTAAAAAAAAACATTGGGCAATCCTTAAACAGGACGAAGTGTTAGGCCAGATCTTACAAACAAACCTCTGGTCATATATAAGAAAGCCGATAACTTAAAATCCCAACTGGCTCACCCTCTTTTATATACAAACAAACCAAATAAACATTTTTTGGAATCCTCAAAAACTCCCGGTTTCCATAAATGTGGAAAGTGTTCCACATGTGAGAATTTAGACAAAAAGATTGTCAATTTCAAAGGCACATACACCCAAAAAACATATCAAATAAAAAAAAAATTTAAACTGTACTACCACACATGCTATATATCTGCTTCAATGTGGATGTGGGGCACAATATGTAGGCAGGACTACCCGTAAACGACACATTAGGTTCAGAGAACATTTTCTTAATATAAGAAACAAAAGAACTGATCACAGTGTACCTAGACACTGCAATACATGTAGTTCTTTTGAATGGTCAACTTTTCGTGCCTTTGGAATCGATAGGATAAATGTACACTGGAGGGGAGGTAATAGAATGCAAGAGTTAATTAAAAAAGAAGCAGAATGGATATATAATCTAAGAACACTCAAAACCGGTTTAAATCAAGATATTGATCTAACCGGTTTCATTTAATGATATACAAATTAATTTAATAATTATTCACCTTCCAAATTCCTTTGATTGCTTTTCCTCTTTTCTATATTCTGGTCTTAGTGATAACAGTTTGGAATTTATCTATATTCACTTATATAAGTTCCATATCTGGATATATTGTATGATATGTATTATATGGATATTAATCCTTATCTCTATCTTATAGATGGATGCTGAACCTATTCCACTTTACATTTGTATATTGTTTAATTGCATTTATTTATTTATTTTATTTGAGAATGCTAAATTCATTAATTTTTTATACATATTTTATAATTGATATATATATATATTATCCCCGAATATTTTGTCCCCGACTACAAATTGGAAGCCGTAGCCTGAAGTTGTGGGAGGGGTTACCCGGCTATTTAAACTCAAGCCCCCTACACCACAGGGCTGATGCTGCCTGGTTCATCCCTCCCACCTCTCCCCTTATACATATTACTATTACAGGTGGGCCCTCTTTTATTACAGGCCTACACGATACGTCGGTTTCTGCACACTACAACCGACTTGCTCATATATCTAACTTATCATGTATACGGCTTTTGTCCCCGACTACAAATATATATTATCTTTGATACATGTTTAGTTATTATTATTAAATATGTGTCTATACTGTTCCCATTATACATGAATTGGGCTAAAATTGCATTGTATATATTTTTATTTCATCATTTTTCAATTTGTACCCTTTTGGTGCTTCATACATACAATAATTATGTATTCTGACATAACAGAATATATATTGTACTATAATTCTCCCTTTCCATTATTTTTACATGTCATGTCTTATACCTGACATACATTAGTCTGGATTATATTATATTCACCCAGTCCATTTTATAGTCATCCCCTTTCTCATTCTGATAGAAGGTTTTTCATACTCCATTATTCCCATAATATTACAGGGTCATTCAATTCCCCTTTTTTGTCCCATATTTGTACAATGGGAACCTATTGTAGCTCCAGAGGGGAAGCCTTTTCTGCTGCACCTCTATTAGTGCTAACAGAGGAGGGCTCCCCTCGAACGGATTAGATCTAAAACCGGAAGTGGCATCATGAGTTCCAAGGTGGAACGCAAGAAGCCCTCTCAATTGGATTAGACCAGAAACCGGAAGTGATGTTATGCGTTCCAAGGTGGAACGCAGGAAGCCGAATGGCCGAAAACCAGAAGTAACACGTGATCGCAAATTTCCCCACGAATTAGAAAATTTGGCATGGTATATAAACCATGAAGATTACAACACATCTATATCCCTGAGGAAGTCACCATAGTGACGAAATGCGTTGGATACTACCTTGGACTTTTTATGCTAATTACTAGTACGTTATTATTTTAGTCCATTTATTTTTATCTTTATTATTTTGTGTATCTCCATTCTGGGATCTTTTTACACCTTCATCTGGAGATCTGGCCACTACTTCATTATGGAGATAAGCTGTTTTACTTCGGATTTTTTGTAAGTGCAATATTTGGAATAAATCTTGTTTTTTTATACAATCTGCACTATCTATATTTTTTTCTTTTATTCCTGAGCAAAGAGAAACAAAAGGGATATTTCAATCCTGAGCTGAAGAAAAAGTGACAGTGCCAGTCCTCATCATATATACCCGATCTTTGGTGTGGAAAGTACCCCTGACAGGGTGACAGGCGCGATGACTATGTCTCTCTTGTAAGTTCTCTACCACGTGCAACATTTATCTTTGCCCTATTTACTTCACCATATTTTGTATTTTACTATTTTGTAGATTCCACGTTTATTATCAGCCATATTCAGATTGTATTGTTCCTAACCACCTTCTATTTTGTATATATCACCTTTGGGTTTATATATACATCCTTGTGTTTACCAGATAATTTACAAATCTCAGACTTCAAAAATACAATCTCCTGCCGCAAAATGGAGAACTGTCTACAGATTAGACAGCATCCAAATCTCCAAAAAGTGGAACGTGAAACAAATGCATAAAAACTATTACACTGAACTAAGTCTGCCATTTCAATGAGGTGATAATTTAAATAAAAAAAATGTACATGTTTTGTCCTCCTGAATACCTCAGATTACCTCCAGTTTATCTCCAGAATATCTCCAATCACACACTTAGAAGTAGCACTCTCCAGAATGTCTTCCTTCCACCCTGGATCAACCTCTGTCCTCCAGGACCGTGTGGGAAAGACCTCTCCTCCAGTAGAGCATATCAGGAACAGCTCTTAAAAGAGCTAAGTGATTAGAGCTCAAGGGAGTATACAAAGTATAGCAATCCCCAGTGTGAATATAGCAGTTCCCTACAATAACGAGACAAGGCTACGTATTGAGGGTTAAGCAGATCAGAATGAACTGAGGGTTTATTGTCTCTTTTATACAAGTTTTCCCGCAGGGTTACCACGCACCTGGACCTTGTTGGGTACCGAAAACACAAACTCACTAACCAATAGTTAACAGTCACACAGTTAAACACTCCCATTCATTACTGTAAATTCCTTCCCTCTGCTTGGGAGACAATTGATTTAATTGTTGTATCAACTCAATTATCTCCAAGCGAAAAATACACTTTTTACTCACTTTTTATAACTTTAAAATTGTACATTCAACTCTCATAAAAATGTACATTTTCAGAACAAGCATAATTAGGGAACAAATATATTCAAAAATCATATGAATCGGTTCAGTGGTTCGGGAGATAGATGGAAGTCACATTTGACCGACCGCAAGCATGGCTTTAATGCCCAAAACAGTTCCACAGATTTGGGCTGTGCGGCCGGTCTATTCACCATAGTTCAAATACTGTTAAAAATCACTAACGGGGGCCGTTCGTGCAAATAGGCAATATTAATGTGGCATTTGTGTTGTTGAACGCCGTTCGACTCCTGTCAAAGCGTCGAAGTTCCAGAGAATGTAAAAGTTCAGCGGTGTTCATGCCGTCGTGTATCCAATTTTAGTTCCATGAACTTGACGGCAAAACACAGCTGACCACGTTCATCTAAACAAGCTGGCTGCCGCCACGTGTTCGACAATATGAACGTCGACCACCCAGCCGTTCGTATATTAGCTTGTGATTAACCACCAGCCTGGGAGGTAAATTGACTGCACACTCCACTTGTGTTTGGTCCGGCTGTTCGGTAGTTCGAAGTTCCACTTCGACCACTTCGACAGTTTAAAAGAGCATTGTGCCAAGTCTCAATATGCCCCAATAGTGTTCTTAAAGGGCAATACACCCCAGGGCCATAGTCACAGGACAAGAGGCTGGCAAGCAGGCCTCTCCAAAAACAAGTGGTGAATGGCAATTTGTCACAGGAGCCATCTTTGTTATGTAATTGTGGATGCTCTGTGTTTCATCCAGGACTGCGTCCTTGACACTCACTGGGCCCTGACCATTTTTCTTCCAGCTGGTGTACAGTCTCACTGGATTTTGGGTGGAATGCTCCATTCATAGGGAGTAGTTTCCAGGTCTTGACACCCATGGTGACCAGTTCTTCTCTTGGCCAGGTTATTATTCCAGCTGGGTTCCTGATGACTGGTACCGCATATGTGTTGATGAATCTTGCTCTTGCCATTGAGCATTAGGACCTGTCTGACTCTTTGGAGGTAACTTGGATGTTGCTATCCTCCTTGACTCTTCCTCATGGTTAGCGTGTGTTTGTGGTACCCACAGGTACCTGTAGCTGTTTCTACATCTTCTATTTGGTCATCTGGAACTTGAACTTCTTTTGTCCTGATCCTCTTCCCTTTTTGCTATCATCCGCCCGATCTTCTCAAGTCCGACCAGGTTGCTGGGATTGTGTACAGAAACATCTGAACAAAATATGGATTGGACCTGCCAAGGCCCAGAAGGGAGAAATCACAAAAGGTACTTCAAGATCCAGACAGACAAGCAAGTGCTGGCCAACCATCCCGACATTGTGATGGTAGACAAGGAACAGAAGACTGCAGTCGTGGTGGATGTGGCAATACCCTATAACATTAGGAAGAAGGAACATGAGAAGGTGAACAAATACCAAGGACTGAAAAAAAAGAGCTAAAAAGGATGTGGAAAGTGAAGGCAGTAGTAGTCCCAGTTGTAATAGGAGCCTTAGGGACTGTGACCAAGTTGAGGAAGTGGCTTTAACAGATTCCAGGTGGGACATCAGAGATCGCTGTCCAGAAGATTGTAGTTCTAGGAACAGCTAGAATACTGGGAATAACCCTCCCAGGATAAATTAGAAAATTAATTATATCTATTTTTACATGGAGTGCATTGCGGCCATCTTGTATCTTTGGACACATATGCAACACATATATACGCACACTCTGATACATATACAAAAATATACAAACACTGGGGCATGCATGCATATATATATGCACACACTGACACATGCACACACATAAATAAACATACATTCTAACACATTGTGTCTGGCAGTGTGTACCTGAATGTGTGATTTATGACTGAATGTGTCTGGAAATGTGTATTGTATCTGAGTGTATATTGATGTTGTATTTCTATGCATGCTTTGATACTGTGTGAGTCTAGCAGTGAGTATCCATGTATGTGTGCATCTCTAGGAACATATTTCTGTGTATATGAGTATCTTTGAGTTTGTCTGGTATGTGATCTTTGTGTGTGTCTGGAAATGTCTAGCTCTGTGTTTAAAAATTTATATGTATGGAGAAATGTTTGCAGAGCATTGTTTGTATTGATGGTCGTGGTTTTAATGTGTGTGTAGTGTTTATGGAGAGGCTGTATGTGTATGACTGTACATGAATGGAATGATTGTCTGTAAGTGGTGACTGTGTCTCAGGGGACCGTATCTATATGTGTGTGTAATGACTCTTAGTAATTATTCATCTTCGCAGATGACAGCAGTGGTGCCACAACTGTCAGCCATTGATGTAATGGGTAGTGATCCAAAGTTGCTACCCTTTGGGTAAAAGCAGCATTGTCTTTTAGTAATTTAAACATGAAGCACCCAGGTTAGAGGACACCTGGAGCTTCTGCTATCCCCCCACTGGGAAGGACTTGACCTCAATCATGAGTTGCCGAGTTCATGGCACTGAGATTCAGGCCCTCATCGAGGCCTGGAGATGGAGGGAGGCTGTGCTCCGTCCCTGTTTGACAACACTTCTTACCTGGCTCTGCTAGTTCCCAAGCACTGGTGTTGGCTGATGCTGGACTCTCTTTCCAAGACTTGTCCCCTTCTTCACTATTAAGTCCCTTCCTTGGCCACAATATCACATTTTCATACCATTACTTATGAATCTATATCGTGATTCAGTATTGTGATATATTTCTATGTATAGCCTGTGGGGTGCAAATATGACCTAGAGGATCTAATCTATCAGTGATGTTATTTGGGGTCTCAATGGTAAAATGGTGATAGTATAGTAGACTATACTATTACCTTTTTACCCTGTTTTGTTGTATTTTACCTATGCATGTGACTCTACTCAGGCCTTATCTTACCAGTTACTCATAGCATAGCACCATCTACTACTTATAATGTTAAACAGCTCTTCACACTGACAATGCTTTTTCAGCCTTTCCTATCTAGACATGTGAATTAGCTTGTACCTTCTACTACTTATAATGATAAGCAGCTCATCACACTGACAATGCTTGTAACGGACCGTTTCAGCAGACAAGGGGTTAAAATGCGTTTAGCAATCTGGCTCAAACAGGTTTTACAGGGGCCTCTACCCTGGAGACAAAGGGGAAAGTAATCCAATTATCCAGGGCTAGAGGCAGACTCCATTGAGCACATGGTTGCAAAAAGACATAAAACACTTTAAAATACATGAAGTCACCTTTTACACATAACACACAGACATTTCACATATCCCCAGATAGCTGGGATCTGAGTGCACAAAACTACCGAATTGCGCTCAGATCCTATTCACACAGTTCAATTGCCATGGAGCTAAAGTCTTTCCCATAGTCTTTCATTATATGAATGGGCTCCATGGCATAGCTATCTGGGGTATCACCGCTCACACAGGGCAAGTACCGAATGACCCCACTGTATTTAAAGGGCCAGAATGAGTGACATGAGTCCTGCTGCAAGGGAAAGGAGACTGGGCTCTCTATTCCCTGCTGGATACTCTGCCGCTGGGGACTGGAGACTGGGCTCCCAATTCCCAACAAATAACACTGCCGCTGGGGAATGGAGACTGGGCTCCCAATTCCCGGCACATCACACTGCCGCTGGGGAATGGAGACTGGGCTCCCAATTCCCAAAAAATCACACTGCCACTGGGGAGGGAGGACACTGCTCTCCTCTCCCTGGACTTCACACTGCCTTCCCGGCATAACACTCAGCTGCTGGGGGGCAGGAACAACTACATCTGCCCCCTGTAACTCAGCCTGCCGCTGGGGAGGGAGGACGCTGCTCTCCTCTCCCTGCACTTCACACTGCCTTCCCGGCATTTAACTCTGCTGCTGGGGGGCAGGAACAACTACCTCTGCCCCCTGTAACTCAGCCTGCCGCTGGGTTATCGTGCACCACTTTCCAGGGTGTTTACCGAACTGTATACCAACAGAGTGCCTGGTAGGCATCCTCTAGCCACAGCTCCTGCCATACCCGGTGCTCGAGCTCCTTTACCCATTGCTCCAGAGGCTGCTCTCCCAGGAAGGGCATCCGCAGTGCAAGTCGTGTCTGCAATCGCTGCTCTTCACTGGGGAGACTCTTGCCCCGCTGGTAATGTACATTATCCAAGGCCTGGTACCAGACGCCTTTCCTTAATGCATCCCGGCCATCCAGGTCCTCCTCCTCGTATAACACTGCTGGTACCATTCTGGTGCTGTCAGGGTCGCTGTACTGAGACATGCGTTGCCCTCAAATTGTACAATCCAAAGAACTGGTGTCTGTAGCTGTCCTTCTGGCTGTAGGAACGATCCCGCCGCTTGCCACCAATTGTAAAGGACCGTTTCAGCAGACAAGGGGTTAAAATCCGTTTAGGCGATATGCCCCTTTCTGAGAGACAGGCACAGCTACTGCAGAACACCAAACTCCCAAACTGGATACAAAATAGCACTCCAAACTGGAACCTCACGAATAGCTGCTAGCAGACGAACAGGAAAAGCATACATCAGCTTACACTCCTAGCAATCAGTCTCCAACAGCATACAGTGAATCCCCCCAAGAACGAGACAGGGCTCCGTGTTGAGGGTCAAGTAGTGGTCTGAGGTGCTGGCACACCCAGCCTGGTTTTTATTACAGTCAGGTACAAACAGAACACACCCAGGGGGAGGTATAAAACAACCAATAACATAATAGTACAGCCCACAGTTTCCCTCCCCTCTGCTTGGGAGATAATTGAGTTTCCTACTATATCTACTCAATTATCTCCAAGCTAAAACGTACACATTTTTATAACTTTAAAACCATACATCACATTCACATAAAAATGCATATCCACAATCAATCCATTCAGGGGAACAACATATTAAAAAATGGCATGAATCAGACCAGGGGTTCAAAAGTTAGTAAAAGTATCTTTTGTTCCCCTGGCTGGCAGCATAGCAATCTGGCTCAAACAGGGGCCTCTATCCTGGAGACAAAGGGGAAAGTAATCCAATTATCCAGGGCTAGAGGCAGACTCCATTGAGCACATGGTTGCAAAAAAGACATAAACAATGTAAAATACATAAAGTCACCTTTTACACATATCACACAGACATTTCAATTGCCATGAAACTAAAGTCTTTCCCATAGTCTTTCATTATATGAATGGGCTCCATGGCATAGCTATCTGTGGTATCACTGCTCACACAGGGCAAGTACCTAATGACCCCACTGTATTTAAAGGGCCAG
Organism: Pelobates fuscus; assembly: GCF_036172605.1. NCBI lineage: Eukaryota > Metazoa > Chordata > Amphibia > Anura > Pelobatidae > Pelobates > Pelobates fuscus. Next base: position 408,829,299 of record NC_086319.1, on the reverse strand, counting down.
AATGAGTGACATGCACTCTGGTATGGCCGAATACTGTTTTTAAAGGGCCCAATCTCCCAGGGCCATAGTCCAAAGGCAGCAGGTGGTCAGCCAGGCTTCTCCAATGCAATGTGGCGAGTTTGCTCTCGTCACATCTCTCCCCTTTTCCAACAGACTAACAGGGTATCTGACCTCCTGCCGGTCAGTGCCCTTGTTAGTCCAGCAGCCCACCCACAAAACAGAAACAGCAATACAGCCCACCCACAATAACTGGTTACTACACCTGGGTAGAGGAGAAATTTGTCCATGTCCAGGTGCCTCACCATGGCTGTGTGGGGGACTGGTAGGCTGCCTTGGTGGGTTGCTGAGTGGGCAGTAGTCTGGTTGAAGCCTGGTTGATGGAGACCGACTGTCTCCCCTTTAGCTGCACCGCTCTGCTGCTGGAGACCGACTGTCTCCCCTTTAGCTGCACCGCTCTGCTGCTGGAGACCGACTGTCTCCCCTTTAGTTACACAGCTCTGCTGCTGGAGACAGACTGTCTCCCCTTTGGCTAAACAGCCCTGTTGTGGGGGGGGCAGGACCGACCATCCCTACCCCCTGTGCTGGAAGTGCAGAGACCATGGTCCCATCTGCACAGGTGTGGGGCTTACAGTCTCCCCCTTGTACACTAAGCTGTCGCTGGGGAGAGGGGGTAACAGGCTCCTCTCCCATACCTACTTCCAGCCTCCGTGAAGGGAGACCGACTGTCTCTCCTCCTAATACAGAGTCCTGCTGCAAGGGAAAGGAGACTGGGCTCTCTATTCCCTGCTGGATACTCTGCCGCTGGGGACTGGAGACTGGGCTCCCAATTCCCAACAAATAACACTGCCGCTGGGGAATGGAGACTGGGCTCCCAATTCCCGGCACATCACACTGCCGCTGGGGAATGGAGACTGGGCTCCCAATTCCCAAAAAATCACACTGCCACTGGGGAGGGAGGACACTGCTCTCCTCTCCCTGGAGTTCACACTGCCTTCCCGGCATAACACTCAGCTGCTGGGGGGCAGGAACAACTACATCTGCCCCCTGTAACTCAGCCTGCCGCTGGGGAGGGAGGACGCTGCTCTCCTCTCCCTGCACTTCACACTGCCTTCCCGGCATTTCACTCTGCTGCTGGGGGGCAGGAACAACTACCTCTGCCCCCTGTAACTCAGCCTGCCGCTGGGTTATCGTGCACCACTTTCCAGGGTGTTTACCGAACTGTATACCAACAGAGTGCCTGGTAGGCATCCTCTAGCCACAGCTCCTGCCATACCCGGTGCTCGAGCTCCTTTACCCATTGCTCCAGAGGCTGCTCTCCCAGGAAGGGCATCCGCAGTGCAAGTCGTGTCTGCAATCGCTGCTCTTCACTGGGGAGACTCTTGCCCCGCTGGTAATGTACATTATCCAAGGCCTGGTACCAGACGCCTTTCCTTAATGCATCCCGGCCATCCAGGTCCTCCTCCTCGTATAACACTGCTGGTACCATTCTGGTGCTGTCAGGGTCGCTGTACTGAGACATGCGTTGCCCTCAAATTGTACAATCCAAAGAACTGGTGTCTGTAGCTGTCCTTCTGGCTGTAGGAACGATCCCGCCGCTTGCCACCAATTGTAAAGGACCGTTTCAGCAGACAAGGGGTTAAAATCCGTTTAGGCGATATGCCCCTTTCTGAGAGACAGGCACAGCTACTGCAGAACACCAAACTCCCAAACTGGATACAAAATAGCACTCCAAACTGGAACCTCACGAATAGCTGCTAGCAGACGAACAGGAAAAGCATACATCAGCTTACACTCTTAGCAATCAGTCTCCAACAGCATACAGTGAATCCCCCCAAGAACGAGACAGGGCTCCGTGTTGAGGGTCAAGTAGTGGTCTGAGGTGCTGGCACACCCAGCCTGGTTTTTATTACAGTCAGGTACAAACAGAACACACCCAGGGGGAGGTATAAAACAACCAATAACATAATAGTACAGCCCACAGTTTCCCTCCCCTCTGCTTGGGAGATAATTGAGTTTCCTACTATATCTACTCAATTATCTCCAAGCTAAAACGTACACATTTTTATAACTTTAAAACCATACATCACATTCACATAAAAATGCATATCCACAATCAATCCATTCAGGGGAACAACATATTAAAAAATGGCATGAATCAGACCAGGGGTTCAAAAGTTAGTAAAAGTATCTTTTGTTCCCCTGGCTGGCAGCATAGCAATCTGGCTCAAACAGGGGCCTCTATCCTGGAGACAAAGGGGAAAGTAATCCAATTATCCAGGGCTAGAGGCAGACTCCATTGAGCACATGGTTGCAAAAAAGACATAAACACTGTAAAATACATAAAGTCACCTTTTACACATATCACACAGACATTTCAATTGCCATGAAACTAAAGTCTTTCCCATAGTCTTTCATTATATGAATGGGCTCCATGGCATAGCTATCTGTGGTATCACTGCTCACACAGGGCAAGTACCTAATGACCCCACTGTATTTAAAGGGCCAGAATGAGTGACATACACTCTGGTATGGCCGAATACTGTTTTTAAAGGGCCCAATCTCCCAGGGCCATAGTCCAAAGGCAGCAGGCGGGCAGCCAGGCTTCTCCAATGCAATGTGGCGAGATTGCTCTCGTCACAATGCTTTTTCAGCCTTTCCTATCTAGACATGTAAACGTAGCTTGTACCTTCCTAACTATTTCATTTGTGGCTTACAAAAAAAGGAATTTAATTTTATTTTTACTTTAAAACAGTACAGTACTCTTAATAGATAGGATAATGATACATCACAAATGCTGCTCAAAAAAAACAAAACCATTTTTTTAATTCATGAAGGAATGAAGGCAATCTGTTAGTGCAACACCCCTGAATAGAAACACAAAGTATACACGTGTCTGGAATAGTTGACATAATTTCATACCAAAAACAGTTCATATCCTACGTAATAAAACACAATTAAATTCATCCTATGCAATTCAGCACAGCCATAATTCATATGCATAAATCAGACAATAGCAATTCATCAGAGAGTTATTAATAAAAAAGATCTCATATATATATATATATATATATATCAGGCAATGATAATTAATCGAAAATAATCCAAAGCAATATGTATCAAGAACAATTCATATAATCTGAACCCTGAGAATATAGTAGATACATATTTTATAAGTATACTTAAAATTCCCCAAATCAATGAATGTACAAAAGCAAGTAAAAAAAAAAAATTCAAAAAATCGGGGCTTAGAGACTTGGTACTTGAAAGTAGCAGTAATCAGTGGTATATAGTATCAGCACCATACATTCCAAAAAGATTAGAATTGTGTCGATGTCCCAATATTTATGGACCTGACTGTAGTATCAGCACCATACATGTCAGTAAAGTTGTTGGGGATTCAGTGAAGTATTTCATCTCAGAGGTGCAGAGGATCGCTGTGTCAGTTTGGTGGATTCAGACTTCTATTCCTAATGGATTCTGGCTTCAGTGCACCGGGGGGAACACCTTCCCTTCAATGGCCCACCAGTATCATTATTCATTATTTATTTTGGTCTATTTTTGGGGGTTATTATAGGTGGGTAATCCCGATACATGCACCCATAAACAGTTCTGAGTGCCAACATAGGTGTTTATTCCAGTACTCTTAATATACTGATCTCACTTACCCTGTCCTAGGCAGTCTCTCATTTGATGTTTTAACTTGAATTCCTCCACTATTTAGACAGGGAGGCTTAGCTTGACATATGTTTAATTACTTAAAATGTGCTGACACCACAAATGCCATATTCTGTCATTTTATGTTTCTTATTATGCGTGCTTACTAGAGTTGAGCAAACCCGAACTGAAAATTTCTGGTTCATACCGAACATTATGTTTTTTTGATCCCGGACCCGAACACGGACATATCACTATATGTTCGGGGTGGAGTTCGGTGTTCGGTGATTTAATGATGCGTTTTGAAAGGCTGAAGGGCAGCCAATCAACAAGTGTTTGACTCGTGTGCCCTTAGAAGCCATCACAGCCATGCTTACTAATGGCATGGCTGTGATTGGCCAGTGCAGCAAGTGACCCAGCCTCTATAGAAGTTGGTCATTTAGTATTATTAAATTATGCCTCTACTCGCCATAGGGGTGTGTCTATTAAACAGTGAGCAGTCTGTGGCTGCTCACTGTTAAAAAAAAAAAAAAAAATTCCCCCTCCTGAGCCCCCACCCACGACACGCGAGTGGGGGGCTCTTAAACTAAAGGGGGGACCTATGCCCCCCCGGCCCCCACCCCTGTGCGGCAGATGGGGGCCCTAAATAACAATAAGGGGAGGACCTACTGTCCTCCCCCTGGACCCACCCCCTGGCCCCCACCCCTTGGATGGCTTAAACCCACCAATCAGAGTGCTCTGAGCCTAATTGCAGGGTGGGGAAAGGCTTTATAAGCCTTGCCCGACCCTGCAGAGCTCAGTCTACACGGAGCCCTCCCTTGGTGCATCAGTTATTCTGGATTTTTTTTGGCCTTTTTTGGGGCTGAAAAAATAAGATTTTAGAAGAAAGAAGACATCAAATGGTAAGTTTATTTTTTTTAACAGGTATTTAGAAAAGGGTCCCCCTCATTAGTTTTAGGCTGAGGGGGGGGTAGGTAGGGGTAATTTTTGGGGACCCCTAGTCACCTGGGGGGAATTTTTATTTATGGCCCCCACCCACTGCTCAGGGATGGGGGCCGGGGGGGGAGGACAGTAGGTCCCCCCTTATTGTTATTTAGGGCCCCCACCTGCCACGCAGGGGTGGTGGCCGGGGTGAGGACATTAGGCCCCCTCCCAATTTTTATTTATGGCCCCCACCCACCGCTCGGGGTGGGAGCCAGGGGGAGAGAACAGTAGGTCCCCCCCTTATTGTTATTTAGGGCTAACACCCACCGCTCAGGGGTGGGGAGGACAGTAGGCCCCCCTTATTGTTATTTAGGGACCCCACCCGACACTCAGGGATGGGAGCTGGGGGGGAGGAAAGTAGGTCCCCCCCTCCACATTCTTATTTAGGGCCCCCACCCATCGCACAGGGGTGGGGGCAAAAGTTTTTTTTTGTTTTTTTTTAAGTGAGCAGCCACTGGCTCACTGTTTACTAGACACGCCCCTACTTGCGGTATAGGGAGTAGGGCTGAATTTACTAATACTAAGTAATTTTTACTTAGTATTAGTAAATGTGGCTGAAAGACCAATTTTGGTGACCAATTTAGGTCTTTCAGCCTTTTGGTAGACAGCTCCCTAATACCGTGGGAATTAGGTAGTTATCTACTAAGCGGCTGCTTATTTTATGTTATTTTTAAGTGATTTCCCTATGCACATTTGTTTACAGGGCACTTGTCCTACTCTTACCCCCATTTTACTTCCAGCCCTTTTACTTTTGCAGCCCTCTAGCCCTTTCCAGGAGTTTTTTAGAGCCATTTTTGTGCCAAAAAGTTCGGGTCCCCATTGAATTCAATGGGGCTCAGGGTCAAGTTCAAGCCCAAACCCAGACTTTTTTTCAAAGTTCGGCCGGACACGCTGGACCTGAACATCCAGGTTTCTGCTCAACTCTAGTGCTTAACAAAGCTATTGTGGCATTGTAAGCTTTCATGTTATTCCTGCACCTCAACATTAAAGAACTATAAAGGGCAAAAACTAAAGGCAACCTATTAAAACAAATAAAAAATAAAATGAATTTAAAAAAAAGTCTGCTCAATAAAAAATAAACTGATGGGATGGGAAGATATGTTCATTTAAAGCCTTGAATATGCAAGTAAGTATTACATAAGATGAGCTACATATATCTTATGCTGCCATGAATAGCCAGAAATTACTTTTTCTAACAGTACTAAATAAAATATTTGATTCATCAGACTATTGTAAGAACTAACTAACTTCAACTAGACAGAGTCACATCAATATTTGCCACAAAAAAATAGAACAAACAAGCATATTAATAAATTCTCTTCACTGCTTTGGAATCCAACCATTATTTTAAACATAAAAATATAATGTACTGCAGAAAAGAACATAAAAAACAAAAGAAGGCAAATCACCCAATCACCAGATGCTTGACAACAGGGAAGTATAGGGATTTGCCTGCTAAAAAAGGATAGTTGAGAGCTTTGTTTGTGAACTGGAACTGCTGCCTAATTATTGTGCTGTAGTGGTTGCCATACTTTGTGGGGTGCCAGTGTACTCCTGGCACCATATCCACTATAACAGTATTCTTGCCAATATCTGGCATGACACTTGGAGAGGCAGGTGTGCAGCACTCAGTCACTAGACGCCCACATGGATTTTGGTGTCCTGGGAGTGGGGCATGTGCCAAGCCCTCCTTCCGGGCGCCAGCTTATATCGCAGCAGTTTAGCAGCGTACCATGAGTGCAAGGCGCACTGCACTCTCTCCTCGCCCACCGGCCCCTGCTGCCATTCTATGTTGGTTGTGACATACAGGGGAAGGCAGAGAAGAAAGACGCACAGGCACTCCGAATTCAGCCGCAGGTAGTTTTATTGTAACAGAATGTAGCGCAATGTTTCGACCGTGAAGGTCTTTTTCAAGCTGACACCAAATGGTGAAAAATGTGCTTATATAACAAACAAAATCAAACAGGAAATCAGTCAATAATCCAATTAACTAATTAATAGGAATGACTAATTGATACAAAGCAATTGTAGATTATGTTAACGTACTGTACGTATAATCTTAATTTTAATAATGACAGGAGGCGAGTATTTTGCATAACTTTCTTTACTTATGCCTCCAGCTGCACAAGTCAATCAATCAAACTTTTTAACCAGTCCTAGGCCAACATAGCCTGTATATAAGTCTTTGGTGGGCGTGTCTATTCCTCTTTCTTTGTGTGAACGTCAGGTTGTGATGGATCTTTTAAACTGGAACTCTGTTATTTTGAACAAACCTAACTTGGATTGAGGCTTGAGGGGTCTTTGTTGCCTGGCTCCCGAATCATTTTATGCTGGAAAAAACAGAAATAGGTGAAAGATGTGGAAATTAACTATTGTCCGCCTGTAACCAATAGACATGACTCAGTTACTTAATATATATATATAGCATAGGTTATCACATTGACAGTCTACTAAGTTGTTAGCTGTAACTTATTTCTATATTGTTTATGTGATTTCATACATTATGAAGGTATCAGACAGTAAATTTAGAATGCAGGGAATAGGTGCTGTAAAGGGATCGAGGTCCCTTTCCATGCACCAGCGATTCCACGTGTTCCATGCTGATAGCGGTAGCAGCGTCTAGTGCCAGGCGCCCAGGAGTCCCATAGTAGGTCCCTAGACGTCTGCGATAGGCCTGAGATGTTCCAGGATCCCCGGAAAGACTCCAGGCTACCAGCTCCAGACGTTCTTGTGTAATCAACGGATGAGGTTCCCCATCCGGGTTCGTCAGGAGGAATGGAAATACTGGTAGGATTAGCGGGTGGTCCTGTGACAGTGCTAGTAGGTCCGGGAACCATGCTTGGCTCTTCCACAATGGTGCGATCAGAATCAGAGATGTCCCCGCTCCACGTAGGTGGTGGAGGACTCTCGCCAGCATCGAGAATGGTGGGAATGCGTACGCTCCTGTCTCTGGCCATTGTTGCAGGAAAGCATCCACTGCTTCGCTTTGAGGGTCCGGTAGCCAACTGTAATATCTCGGTAGCTGAGTGTTCGTCCGTGATGCGAAGAGGTCTATGTGTAGTGGACCTCTTATCTCCTTTATCCTGTGAAAGGTGGTAGTGTCCAGGCGCCAATCGCTGCTGTCTCTCCAATGTCGAGAGAACCAGTCCGCTGTGAGGTTGTTGACTCCCGGTAGGTATTCTGCCTTGATCGTGATGTTGCGGGGTAGGCAGAATCGGTAGATGTCCCTCGTCGCTTCTGTTAAGGCCCGTGATCTGGCTCCGCCCAGGTGGTTTATGTACTGGACTGCCGAAATGTTGTCCATGCACAAGAGTATGCAGCAGTTGGACATGTGCTTGGCCAGACTCCGGATCGCGAAGGAGCCCGCTATCAATTCCAGGCAGTTGATGTGTAGGAGCTTCTCTTCCTCCAACCATGGTCCTCCGGTGGATGCCTGTGCGCAGTGGGTTCCCCAGCCCCATAGGCTGGCGTCCGACTCCAGGACGAAGTCCGGGTTCGGACCGAATATGGCTTTGCCGTTCCAGGCCTCCATGTGGAGGAGCCACCATCGGAGTTCCGTCCGTATTTCTGTTGACACTGGGATACAGTGGTCGCACGTATGTCCTTGCCTCAAGTGATGGCCCGGTAGTGTAGAGGTCCCGGGAAGATCGCTTGTATGGAGGATGATAAAAGGCCTACCATTCTGGCCAAGAGGCGGAGTGGTATTGAGTCTTTTTGGAGTACCCGGCGTATTTCTTTCCGTATTGTCGCAATCTTCGCAGTGGGTAATCGGATGGTAGACGTCCTTGAATCTATTTCGAATCCCAGAAATTGAACCAACCTGGCCGGTTGGAGCGAAGATTTTTCTCGATGTTTACGATGAAGCCCAATGATTCTAGCAAGCGCACTATGAACCTCGTTTGAGAACGAAGTCTGGGCGCAGACTCGCAGAATATCAGAATATCGTCCAGATATATTAGGCAGCGGATGCCTTTCTCCCTTAGGTAAGCCATTATTGGCTTCATGAGCTTTGTAAAGCACCATGGCGCTGAGCTGAGGCTGAATGGGAGACAAGTGAATTGGCAGGTGAGGTGTTTCCATGTGAAGCGGAGGAAAGGACGGCTGACGCGGGCTATCGGTACCGATAGGTAGGCGTCCTTTAGGTCTAGTCGAGTGAACAAGTCGTATTGCAACAGTAGGTCTCTGAGAAGGTGGATCCCTTCCATTTTGAAATGCCTGTAGGTGACGAATCCGTTCAGTTGTCATAGGTTGATGACCGGTCTGTAGTCTTCTGTTTTCTTTTGGACTACGAAAATGTTGCTGAAGAAACCCGTATCGTCCGGGGCGGCCTCCACTGCCCCTTTGTCGAACAGGATTTGGATCTCCTTGTCTATGATTCCGGTGTGTATTGCCGACGCTCTTATTGGTGGTGGGCGTCGGTCTTGTATCGGGGTGTCTGAGAACTCGATCTCGTAGCCGGCTACCATATTGAGGATCCAGTTGTCCGAAGATATCTTTTCCCATTCCTGTGAAAAAAAGAGACAGTCTGCCTGCAGTCATGTGCGAATATAGATATGGAGTGTTGGGTGTGCTCACCTGCATTGAATCGTCCGCGTCCGCGGGTGCGGGTGCCTCTGGAACAGAGAGATCCTCGCTGGAATTTGGATCTCGAGGATGGGAAGAAGGCTTGAAATGACTGTTTTCTGGGGCCTGTAGGCCAGAATCGGCTGGTGGCTCGGCCCCTTTGGCGACCAGCCCTGCCAAAAACTCTCCGGCGTCGTGTGGTGTTCCGAAATATCTGCTTGATGGAGGTCTGTGCCTTATTCAGAGTGGTGAAGATGTTCACATGTTTTTTGAGTTCAGTTATGAATGAGTCACCGAATATCGTCGTATGATATGGCTTCCACTTACAACTGGGGATCACCCAGCGTTTTATTGCCCCGAATGGTTTGTGGAGGGGATCACCCTCTGCTCAACCGGGATGAGCGGTCGTATAAAAGTGCCATACAGTAAGGGTTAGAGTCAGAGTCAGAGACGCCAGTCGTATTGTGGGTGCCATGTACAGAGTCGCATATACGTATGCAGGTATAGCAGGGGATGAGCCTGCTGGTACTGCCACTCTTAATGATATAGCAGGGTATGAGCCTGCTAGTACTGAGTCACTTAGATTTTATTTATAGCAGGGGATGAGCCTGCTTGCACTGTGTCACTTATATATATATATATAGCAGGGGATGAGCCTGCTTGCACTGTGTCACTTATATATGTATAGCAGGGGATGAGCCTGCTTGCACTGAGTCACTTATATTTATAGCAGGGGATGAGCCTGCTGGCACTGTGTCACTTTGATTTATAGCAGGGGATGAGCCTGCTTGCACTGGCACTTATATTATAACAGTGGATGAGTCTGCTTGCACTGTGACTCTGGGGTGTATAGCAGGGGATGAGCCTGCTTACACTGTGACTCTTAGATGTAAAAACAGGGGGTGAGCCTGCTTGTACAGTGACTTTGAGATGTACAGCAGGGGATGAGCCTGCCTGTACTGTGCCTTTAAGATGTACAGCAGGTGGTGAGCCTGCATGTACTGTGCCTTTAAGCTGTACAGCAGGGGGTGAGCCTGCATGTACTGTGCCTTTAAGATGTACAGCAGGGGGTGAGCCTGCGTGTACTGTGCCTTTAAGATGTGCAGCAGGGGGTGAGCCTGCTCGAATTTGACACTGGAGCCTGAGGGCTCACTCCCTATAGAGGGGTCCCACTGAGTTTGGTACTGGACTGTGACACTTTCTTTATATATTGTGAATTGGCAGTGAAAAAACAGTTTACCATTGTACATATATAGGAGAAAAAGAGAATGTTGGGCGGGTCGTTTGAATCACGACCGCCAGGAGCGCAAATATCCGCCGTGGGACTCGCGGGTGCGAGATCCAAGATGGCCGCCGTTCGCGCCAAAATGACATTGCGGTCCGCGATCGTGATCGCGGTCCGCCGTCAAGCACTATAGCCACACCGATATGCTAGCGGCTCGCACCCTCCAACCCCACACCCACCTCCCAAAGGGACCCTGATGCCTATTCCATGCCCTAGTAAACTAGCGCGGTCGCGGTAAATCGCCGAGGGTAGGCAGTCAGGAAGGAAAAGACAGTACAGGGTGAGAGAAGAGGTAGGGTAGAGGGTGAAAAACAAATACAGAATAATGGACAGAACAATGTCTATGTTCCTAACAGTAATAAAAAAGTATAAACTCTGGAGGTAGTACTCTGACCTGTGCCTTCTGGAAGCAGCAAAGAAAGAGGAATAGACACGCCCACCAAAGACTTATATACAGACTATGTTGGCCTAGGATTGGTTAAAAAGTTTGATTGATTGACTTGTGCTGCTGGAGGCATAAGTAAAGAAAGTTATGCAAAATAGAAAGCCTCCTGTCATGTGATAAAATTAAAGAACACATACCAGTGCCAATAGTGTTGCAAAATAAATACAGGGATCAGATCCCATAATATATTAATTGTATCAAAAGTCATAAATAATAATACATCAATAACTTAGTTAAAATAAAAATAATAATAAAGCATAAATCACTATACAATTATACAATTGATAGGAATAGTCTGGAAAGTGTATACATAGACATCCTACTATAACATAGGAAATATTTAAATCATTAATTTACCTACAAGTGCCCAATAAGTGAGAGAGACAAAAAAAAAAAATAGATCAAATAAATTAAATTCAATAAAATAAATAAATGCTAAATATCTTCAGTGGCGTCCAGACGCGGCTCAATTCTGGGTGTGTGAACCGCATGTGACGTCACTGGAACGCAAATGAGGCAACCTCTTACCGGACGGATCAGCATAAGGACAAAAAAAACATAGTTCTGTGCTCGACCGTGTAAGCAACATAATGGAGCATGCGTAATGCACCCGTGGCCGCTGGGAATGAGTGCGGTTCCCACCTTTTACTCTGCATACAGGGGAAGGCGGGCATGCCCTGTCCACCTGTGACAGGTCCCTTATGCCCCGACTGAGCACACCCATCTGAACAGATTCTTCCTACCACCAAACAACAGATGTCAGTCCGTTCACGAAGACTCAGTCAGCTAACACCTCTTCTCCAAGAAGAGCAGACACAAACAGCTTTAGGGTAGAATATGAACTACTTTTATTAGACACATCCAAACACACAAAGGTTTGGAACAGCAACCAATCAAACTGGGCCTAAACAAACAACCGATCCCAGGTTCTGTGCTCAGTTGTTTTGTTGTACAGAGCGAAATCCTGCCTGAAGTTACATCAGGGAGATCATGCCAAACTAATCTTATTGATTTTTTTGATTGACAACTAAAATAATAGATCAGGGTGGTGCAGTAGACATTGCTTAACTAGATTTCAGTAAGGCTTCAAACACTGTTGCACATAGAAGGCTCATCAATAAGTTTGGATACGAATATTGTTGAATGGCTAATGCAATGGATGAGTGACATGCAAAAGAGAGTTCTAGTCAATGGAGTGTATTCAAAGCATGGTCTAGTTAAAAAATCCAATTCAATAAGTTAAGGGCAGCTTTACAATATATTGACTGGCATAAACTCTTTAGTGAAAAGAACACGGAGGATAAATGGAACATCTTCCAACAAATATTAGAAAGGTACATTTCAAAGTATGTACCATTGGGTAATAAATATAAAATAAACAATTTGAAACCAATGTGGCTTAGTAGATAAGTAAAACAAGAGATTAAAAATAAGAAAAGGGCATTTAAAGCATTTAAATTTGGACAAATCAAAGGCATCCTATAAAAGATATAAGGAAGCCAATAATGTGTGCAATACAGCGATTAGATTCGCTAAACTTCAAAATGAAAAAAGAGAGCAAAAATTTTAAAAATGCAAAGTTATGCACATCAGCATAAAGAATGCACACGCAACGTATACTCTTAATGGAAGCGAATTAGGAATAACAACACACAAAAAGACTTGGGAATTGTTATAGACAACAAACTATGCAAAAATGTGCAATGTCAGTCAGCAGTGGCTAAGACTAGTAAGGTATTGTCATGCATGAAAAAGGCCATTCATTCGCTGGATGAAAATATAATTTTGCCTCTTTATAAATCACTGGTTAGACCACATCTTGAATATGCTGTGCAATTTTGGGCACCTGTTCTAAAGAAGGATATTATGGCACTAGAAAAAGTGCAGAGGCGGGCTACAACATTAATAAAAGGAATGGAACATATCAGCTGTGAAGAAAGGTTAACAAATTTAAACCTATTTAGTTTAGAAAAACATCGCCTTAGAGGGGATATGATAACATTATACAAATATATCCAGGGCAATAAAAAACCATTGTGTGGAAATCTATTCACAAACTGGACTGTACATGTCATGCATTTAGACTGGAAGAAAGAAGATTGTATCTAAGGCAAAAAGGATCTTTTTACTGTAAGAACAATAAGGATGTGGAATTCTCTGCCTGAAGAAGTGGTTTCATCAGAGTCCATACAGATGTTCAAACAGTTTTTAAATGCATACTTGCAAAAACAGAATATTCAAGGATATTATTTTTCAATGTAGGGTAACAGATTGTTGGTCCAAGGATTAATCTGACTGCCATTCTGGGGTCAAGAAGGAATTTTTTTTCCTAGTTTGTTGCAAAACTGGAAGTGCCTCAAACTGTTTTTTTTTTTTGCCTTCTTTTGGGTCAACAGCAAAAAACAAATGTGTGGAATGCTGAACTTGATGGACTTGATGTAATTATGTTGTTACTTGTGGTGTACTGCAGGGATCTGTACTTGGACGCATTCTCTTTAATGTTTTTATTGGTGATCTTGCAGAAGGTCTTGATGGTAAGGTATGTCTTTTTGCTCATGAAATTAAGATATGTAACAGGGTTGATGTTTAGGGAGGGATAAGCCAAATAGCAAATTATTTAGGTAAACTAGAAAAATGGTCAGAACTGAAGCAGCTGACATTTAATGTGGAGAAATGCAAGATAATGCATTTTGGACGTTACAACCCAAGGGCAGAGTACAGAATATTTGATAGAATCCTAACCTCAACATCTTAGGAAAGGGATTTAGGTGTTTGAAAAAAATCCAACCTTTGATAAAGACGACCAATGCTTCATGAATGGTTAGAATACATTATTGGAGGTATTTTCTTTTAGCATGACAGGTTATATTGTGTCTAGAAGAGAAGCAAATTTAATACAAATAGATGCGGAAATTGCCGCATGGAAGCAAAAGTTAAGTGAAACAACGAATCCAGAAACATATAGCCTACTAAAGGAAGAAATTAAATCTAAAGTAGAAAGAGCAGAAAAAACTACTATTGAGATAAAAAAAAGAAGTATATGAGAGATATGAACTATTACAACACTGGAAACATAAGGTTCCCGAAAAAGTCCCAGATAAAGAGACATAACTGGGGTTATAACGCTAGAATAGAACAAAGACAAACAGGAGAGCAATCAGGGACTAATCATCAAGACAGATACGCGATAGATAAAATATCTTACAATAAATATGAGTATAAAGATTTGCCGGGAAAAAAGCATCAAGCCCCAGTTAACTCATCCTCACATTACCAATCTACTAGAATCTATAGTGATGTGGTTAAGCCCAATAACTCAGGGACCTTAATAAGACCCCCCCTATGACATAAGAGATTTGAAAGAATCCAATATCACATATAGAAAAGATCGTAAAGATGATTATGTCAGAAGGGACCATATTAGAGAACCATATTATTATAGCCCCAGGACGACGATTAGAAGGAGCCCAAGAAGAGCTGACCTAAGGAGAGAAAACATGGAAAGAATTCCAAGAAGAAGTCTAGAAAGAAATATAAGAACAAGCCCAAGAAGGGATGACAGAAGAAACACCAAAGGAATAGAACTCCCCTCAAGACATGAAACAAAGAAACTATACATAATAGAAGAAAAACCCAGAAGCCATAATGACCATCAAGAAATCCCTTCCACATCTTTTTTTTGGAAGGACCCAGTAATAGAGAATCTTAATTGTCAAGAGATGCTACAGTCGTGGGAATCTCCAGGGAAATGTCAAAGATCAATAGGATACCAACGAATGGCGAATTATCCTCACCACTACTCATCAGAAATCAATTTAGATCTCCAGATTTTTATAGAGGACAACCAAATCAAGACAAGGATTTTTTTTAAAACCTGTAGATGCCAATGGATATTTTGATAGAAAGAGCTGTCACCATAAACCATGGCTGAATAATGCACCCAAAGGCCAATTTCTGCGAATTAAGTGCAATTGCTCAAACAACCAAGATTTTATGAACCAAGCAGGAAGGATAAAAAAATCAATTTATTGAAAAGGGATGTGATGATACCCTTTTAACAATAGCAATAGAAGAGGCGAGGAATACCCCAAGAGAGCAATTATTAGCTTACAAACCAAAAAAGAGCAAAACATTTTCACAGGAAGTTCTTTTTATTTGTAATTTTAACGGTAACAGCAATAAGATTAATAGGGCTATCCGAAAATATTGGCATGTATTACAAGATGATCCAGTTTTAAAAAAGGTTTTAGCTACTCAACCGAAGATTATTTATAGAGGCGCCACAAATCTCAAACGAACAATGGTACATAGCAGTAAGGAACCACAAACCCTAAAACACTTTATAAATCAAACAAAAGCTTTCTTCGGATGAGGAAGTTGTTTGGCGTGCAGATCAACTAAAAGTAAAAAAAAAGGCACATAACGGAAATGAAAGAATTCACTAATGTAATATTTTCCATTAAGGATCAATTAACTTGTTATTCCAAAGGTGTGATATATCTTTTGAAATGTCCGTGCAATTTATTATATATAGGACGAACTATTAGATATGTCAATATGAGGATCTCAGAACATGTAAGAAATATTAAAAAAGGATTGGAGACCCACAGTGTGTCCAATCATTTTAAAATTCATCACAATCAAAATCCAGAAAATCTCTTTTTTTTTGAAAATGCAATTTATTAAGAAGGGGTATAAAGAAGAAAGATTGACTGATGCTATGGAGAAGGCTCTCAGCCTATCACGACAAGAAACATTAGAAAAAAGAAAAGAATTACGCAAATTGGATATGGAGACTCCAGCATTTATAACCCAGTTTAGCAATCAAACAGGAAAAGTTAGAAACATCCTGAACAAACACTGGAAGATTTTGAAGGGAGACAACACACTAGGTCCAATATTGGAAGAAAAACCCAGAGTAATTTACTCACGTGCACCAAACCTGAAAACAATGCTAGCCCCAACACTCAAAGAAGTAATGAAACAGAACAGCAATTCAGAAAATATAGGTTTTCACAAATGTGGCAAATGTTTAGGATGTAGAAACAATCCAACCCAAGATTCAATAATTAAACAATTCCAGAATATGACAGGCGATGAGGATTTCAAATTTAGGACTAATCTGAGTTGTAATTCCAGTGGTGTTATCTATCTATTGATTTGTCCATGTGGGAAACATTATTTAGGACGGACCAAAAGAAAATGTAAAGTAAGATTAGGGGAACACATCCGTAATATCAAGAAGGGACTAAGCACTCACAATCATTCGAGACATTTCTCCATTCATCACTCTAATAATCCAATAGGTCTCATATTTCAAGCCATTAAAAAGTGAATGTTCGCTGGAAAGGAGGAGACCCAGAGAAAGCTTTGGACAAAACCGAAGCACAATGGATTTTTAAACTTGATAGTCTCGAACCACGAGGTCTCAATATAGACTTCGAGCTGAATGCATTCCTTTAGTATATTCTCTCTTCTTATTCTATATTATTTTTTTCTAATTCCCCTTTCCTCTTAAATTATTGTATATTTTTTACAATAGGGAATTTATTAACCCAATTTTAAGGGGTATTATAAAGTTTTTACTTAATCTTTCAATTTTGAATATACATTTTTTTAATTTTTAACTTTTATAAGAATTTTTTTTTCTAAATTCTTAATGATGATTTTTTATGTGTGTAAAATCACTAATGAGAACTTTGATGTTTTTCAGTGATCTATCAAAGAAGAATTTGATATATAATAGATGAAATGATTAAATTGGCCATATAGTTTTAATACTGTATAATTTATTTATTGGTTTAGAAAATATGATTTATTTTGTTCTGTCCTTAGTAATAATACTTTTGATTAATTTATGGTGCAGAGAGTAATAATGTAGGGAGTAACTGTTTGTACATTTTATTTATTTTTTATTTTCCATTTATTTTATGTTAATTTATAATTTATTTTTTATTATTTTTTATTTATTTCTTTTTTGTTTATTATTTCTTTTTTGTTTATTATTTATTTATTATTTATTTATTTTTATTTGTATTATTATAATTTCATTTATTTATTTTTTATATTTTTTTTTTTATTTTTTTTTAAGTATCTAAAGGAAGTCATAGTATCTGTCCACTATTCTTCCTCATTTTAACCTATGAAGTTGAAATTTGATTTGAATTTACTTTTTAAGTGTGCTGTTTAAATTTATGAACTGTGCAATAAGACTGGACAATTTATAACAATGTTTTACTAGTTTCTTCTTTAAACATAATATGTCTGAATGAAAAGATACTATTATATATATAATTTTTTTCCTAAACTAGGGTTTATGTGATAAAGCTCAATCTGTAATTTTATAAACTGTTAAGTGAAATGTTTGTAGCAGAATTTTGACCCTAGAAAGGGTTAACAAAAGATTGTTATGTGGTAGAATCATGATTTGTGGATAACATGAAGGGTTAAAATCCCAATCGTGCTAATGAGAACAGACAGTATATAACAGCATCGAGAACTGAGACTGCCATCCTCTGATGAAGTGATCCTATGATCACGAAACGCGTAAGGCAGCAGTGTGTGTATTGATTTCCAGAAGAGCAGGCTTGGAATGCATCCAGAGCCGCAGTGGAACGCACGTGGCTGGCAGCAAACTTTTACACAGCACGAGGAGGTCCTATACTCGATTTTCACCCGGCGGTGAGAGAGTTACTTGCATCTTTGGGACACTCAGGCTGTTAAACCTGTTAGCCACTGCTCTTCAGAATTGGGAATCTTAAATACTTTTTATTTGAATGTGTTTAGACAGTGTATTAATGCGAATAAAATCTTCTATATTTTAAAGCAACCTGTCGGTCACATGATATGATTAATGCAGCACTTTTAACTTCTACCACAGTGAGATACTTTGTTATTTCTACCTACTACATTTTTTAGTGTATTGGTTTATTGAACTAATAATACCTCTACTAGATCATTTATTCAGCTACTCTATATTTTTCATACCACTACATGGTAAGAAAGGATACAAGTAGCTGATACATTTTCTTTAGAATATTGTTACTTTGTATAATATATTCAAGTACCAAATACCTTTCCACAGAGTCCTGCATTTACTATTGTTGTTTCAATAGGCACTTAACGTTCACAATTTTGTATGCCCCACACCTATGAACTATTGGTTTCAAATTAAGAAAATAAATCTATCTATAATAGGAGGAACCCAACAGTGTCTCACTAATTTACTTCTCAAATTAGTACTCCTAAAAATTAAGTTAGGCTGTTGAGGTAAAAATCGACTTAAAATGGTATAATCAAATAAAAAAATTAAAAAGCCAGAGCTTGCTCACAATTTTCTAACTGCCTAAACTGAATTAAATGCTGAAACATAGGTATGTGTGCTACTGGCTGGTGGTTAGCGAGACGTATATGGCCATCTAGACATGTGGAGCGGTACTGAGAAACACTGTTATATAGTATGCTAAACTAACATGAGATAGCTGTCTGACGTCAACATATATAAAAGGGTAGCGCCTGTCACACATCACATTGTGCACCTCTTGCTTAACAACAGCAATTGCAAGCATAGTAGCATACAGAGCGTGACATTGGTATGGCAATAAAGTAGACATGCACAGTTTTGTGAAAATATCCACAACAGTTAACAAGTGAGGCATTCTTATCCGGCCCCCAAGTTTAGGGTGCTTAATGTGCATTGAAAGAAAGAGAAATGGGTGAATGATGAACAAAATTTAAACTGTTAGAGGCAATCAAGCTCAGATTCACTATGCACCTTACTGTAACGTGTGGAGTCTAACACAGTAATGCAAAGCAGAGAAACATTAAAGAGTAGCATGAGGAGTGTAGTAGATGAGGCTTAGAGAGACAGGGTGAGCTATAGAAAGCACTGTGCCATCGTCAGATTATGAAATAGTCCCATAGTGTAGACTGGAATGCTGCCCAGGCTGGCTATGCATGTTCAAACTATGCTGGCTGTTGGCAGACTCAAGACATGGATGCAGGGAGAGTCTGGGAGTTAGGTAGAGGGGGTGCAAAGGGGGGGGGGGCATCCTTCCCACCCCAGGCAAGTAAACAGGCCAGCAACAGTGATCCATGGACCTGGGGGCTAGAAGAGTCCAAGTCCTGCCCCATAGGGGAGAGACAGAAGGACACAATGTTATGTTGACGCTGAAAGTGGTTGGTCTCCTGCCCGTGTGGTCTTGCATGTGATACAGTAGAGTGATCGAAGGTGGCTCACTATCCTAACCCATCTCTCTGCTCCCGACCTCCTGTTCAGGCTGGTGCAGTACAGCAGCGGCTACTTTTCCATCCAGGGTGGCCCAAAAGCGGTTGAATATGTCTTCCAGTCCCTGTAGGAACTTGCAAATAAGTTGAGTTGCAGCTTCCCATGCTGCGTGTGAAGTATGTTGCCAGCTCCCGAGTCCGCCGCCATCTTGAGCAGGTAAGTCACAGAGCAAGCAGGCTCAGGGTCAGTAGTGCAGGATCCTGCTTGTGTAGAAGGCCAGCCAGTGGGGACTGGGATGACTACCGCTGGTACAAAGGGGGGAGGAACGGAGCTGTAGTATTCCCTGTAGGTTTCCATGTTCACACTAGGCCTCACCCAAACCTCTGCAAAGTTGCAGAGTGAGCAGACTGTATTGCTGCACCTCAGTGCTCCAGTAGGCTTCAAGAACAGTTATGTCACAAAATAAAGGCTTCAGGGCATGCTGGTAATCAAGGTATGGGCTCAGTATAAAACTTAAGCCTGAAGCTCAGGGAAAACACATTCAGTTGTCATGCTTCTCAGGCTCTGATTCTGACACTCATATTTTCACTATTTATTTATATATTGGTACGATTTGACCATAATAAATATTTTTTTATTTCATTATTAAAAATATCACATTATTTAAAAAGCTTAGTCAACAATGTTTAATCAAAGACAAAAAATTGGAAATAGGTCGTGCTACAATAACAGAGAAAATAATGTGTAGTGGTAATATACTCACATAAAATGTAAAAGGCAAGAAAATGTATAGATAATAGTATACATTAAATGAATCCAAAAACCAAAAATAATTCTTATTTAAAATTATTTGAATACCCTGTAAGATAAAATCTATTTGAAATTCTGGAACTAGACTTTCTTGCTTTAAAATTCTTTCAACTGCCTTGCACCCTATATTGTGAGGGATTATGGTATACAATGATTGCACATCACAAGTGATATAGATTCTTTTAAGCAAACAAATAAGTTTGAATGACTATCTGTTCCTGTCCAAATTTGAGATGATTAAATTGTGTATACGCAGAAGTAAATTCACACTGACACACGGAGTTCAGGTTAAAAGGACTTCGAGAAAATTTAATGGCATCTGGTTAGAAAGCGGATATGCAGACACTTTTAAAGGCAATATTACATCATCATAGAATATCAAGATAACAAATAAACATCATTAATTGGTCTATGTGTTAAGTGGTAAGTTAAATGCCCTCCCATCTATATTATTACTTGGTTTAGGGGTTAAGTGGCTAGTTGGGCATCCTCCCATCATGGGATGTCGTCATCTTTGACACGGGAGTGGACATAAGATTCAAGCGCCATTGTTGTTTAGCACGAGGCTCGCTCGATGGGAGGGGGGATCTGGCAGCCAGCCATTTTGAGTACTTGGCACCGTTTAGCTTTAAGGTTAGTTTCTCAGGCTTAGTGAATACATATTTCATTAGTTCAGTTCTCATGATCTAACTATGGCATACATTGTTACATATTACAGGAACTTGACAATTCCGGTGTTACTCATATCCTTCTAGAAAATACATTCTCTTTCTAATATTCTAAATGCTGTTAGGAAAATCTGTCATATAATGCAGTTAATGGAGTTAATGGGGAAATTTAATAAAGGTTTTAATAATTCTACAACAGTTCCCCCTATGAAATGTTAGGCACTAAAAAGATAAACTATATATGTTAGTTCCAGAAGACATGTTAGCCCAAAGGCACAAAACCCTATGAAGTAACGGTTCTTAAAGTCTTTTTAGTTCTTCAGAGGGACATCATAAAATAGACAAGCTTACATTACCATATGGACCTGTGTTATCTGGAATATAGGCACAACAAGTCATGGTGACAGGTAGTATTTTACATACACCCCCCTTCTCAGCTAGAATCATGTCTAATGCCATTCTGTTCTGGAAGGTCATTTGGGATGTGGCCTGCAACTGTTCGGCCAAGCTCTTGAGGGCATCTCTGGTGTAGTTGACAAAACGTTGTTGGTTGCAATAGATATAATAAATGTAAATCAAAATATTATTATTAGCAGTGACGGTTGGGAAAATGGACTCAAACTTTTCTTTAACTGCAAAATCATCTGGTACCCCCTTGGCCCACCTATGGCATCAATATATATGTATATATGTGTCAAACTTCCCTTTAGAGGGGTGCTCCTTTTTGTGTTCTGAAGCATGAATGTGGTGTGTCAAGAGTACCTTGTCATGTATTATGTGTATGGACATAATAACCTTGGCTAGGGCACATTTACTTATTCATCATATTATTAAACCTGTCCCACGCTACATCAGTGTAGGTGGACTCGGATCATTTAGTCAATATTAATATCACCACAAACTCAGGATGGGCAGATAATCCTGAAGAAGCTTGGCGTTTGAATCTCTTTAGCTTCACGAGGTCTCCTTTTGGGGTCCTCGGCTTTCCATCGATGGCAGGTGGTCAGGCATTATTATGGCCATCAAACACCTACTTGTTGATATCTTTTTGTCTTCTAACAAGTAATTTTTTTCTTTAGAGTCAAAGGTTTGTCAAGGTTAACAAATGTTACTTCCCATGTTGCAGAGAGAGTCTTGAATCTGGAACAGTGAATCCACTGAGTGATCTCTGCAACTTTCACAATGCACTATTGGGTATATGGTCTTGGTTGTCACATTGATGACCGACCAGGCCTCTGGCCATCCTGGCAAAATGTCTATTATAACTAGTGCATATTTGAACCGGCAGCTCTTTGGCACCTGGATATAGTCACTTGGATTCTTGAAAGGGATAGTGAGAGTTAGCTAGATGCTTAGGACTTTCCTCCTTTTCTGCCTGAGCTGTCCTTGGCACAAATGACACAGGATCGGCAGTAACTGATGATCAGAGGGGTAATTCTAGGTGCTTCAGAATATTTAGAGATCAAAGAGTTCATGAGGGTCTTGGATAGGTATAAAATTCCATGGGCCCACTGCCCAGTACATATTTTTGGGTAAACAGAACTTGAGAGTGTTGGAGTACAAGGGTTGCCCCTTTCTGTTTTCCAGCTTTGTATTTCTTCAGGGTCAGCAGCTGCTTGTCATTCTTTCAGGAGCTTGAGATCTGTGGATAGGATCTACATGGTGAGTATAGAAGTTTCTTCAGCGGACACCCTTCTGTCCACTTCCCTTGGTGCACTTGTGGCTTGGTTGGCAGCTTGGTCAGCTGAGTGGTGCTTCTTCTAAATTCAGTTTTCCGTGGGCCTTTACCTTCAGTATGGCCACTTCTTCAGCAGGAGTAGGGCATCCACCAACTTCTTAATAGCCGTGCTATGCTTAACTGGCATGCCAGTCGCTGTGTGAAATCTTCTTGTCTTCCTTCAGACATTTTGCATGCCACTGAGAAGGCTGTCAATTCAGCGTCTTGAGCAGATGTGGGTGAGGAAAGTGAAGATGTTTGACGTACCTGATCTTCTGTAGCAACAGCAAATCCAGTATGGTACCTTTCCTCTTTATCCGCAAACAGAGTGGAGTCAGGATCTGGCAAAGCTACTGCATGCCCTGTTGAGAGGTGTCTTGTTTCTTCTTTCATCTGTTCAAAGCAACCATGAGGAGCAGTAGAAGAGGTTTCCTCACCTATTTCTGTGTGAGATTGGGGGTATTTGTCTTTCTATTTACAGTTCCCTTGCTGACCCCCCCACTGTAGAGAGCTGATATCGATTTTTAGTGTTTCATGTTTTTTGTTCTAATGAGTCAGGTTCCTTTCATGAGATTTCTGGGGACTTAGTGAAGAAAACATGAGGGACAGCCACCTCCCAGTGATGATACAGGTGTCTTACTTCCATGGGTATCTGGGTCAGGACCGCACTATTTCCTTGAGAGTGCCCAAAACAGGTCTTTCATGATGAAGTGTACCTCCACCAGTCTGAATAATTTTTCGTAGTGTGGTATTCCCCCCTGGGAAGTGGCGGAAGAGTGGCCGGAGCAACTTTTCTTCAAAATATAATGTTGTCAGGTAGAGGCAGAGTTGACTGTGGGCAGAAATGTCTTAGAGAAGTAAGGTGCTTTGGCTGGATACAGTAGAGAATAGAATTAATATCATGAGGAGCAGGAATTATTAGGACCGGCACTAGAGGTGCCACACCACTGGGGGCTGTCATATTGGATGTGGGCACAACTTGAGCAAGTTGAGGCAGGGTAGGCTTGATCTGGGTAGGGGGTGTGGCAATGGAAGGTACATGGGAAGTGGCAAGTGGCTGAATAGGGCGGAGTTGCATGGTAAGGGTAGGAGAATGGTCAAGCCATTTGGGCAGGTGTCAGGGCGGGGCGCGGGTAGGGCGGAGGAAATGGGTAAGGGATAATAAGGGAGGAAGCAGATAAAGGATATAGATATGGTGGTGGGGAGATGGAGGAATGAGTAGCGGATGGAGCAGGAAGAGGAGAAGGTGGAGTAGGAAGGACGGGAGGAGTAGGAGGAGGAGGGAGGAGTAGGGGGAGGAGAGGGAGGAGTAGGAGGAGGAGGGAGGAGTAGGAGGAGGAGAAGGTGGAGTAGGAGGAGGAGTAGGAGGAGGAGAAGAGGAAAAGGTGGAGTAGGGAGGAGTAGGAGGAGGAGAAGGTGGAGTAGGAGGAGGAGAAGGTGGAGTAGAGAGAGGAGTAGGAGGAGGAGAAGAGGAGAAGGTGGAGTAGGAGGAGAAGAAGGTGGAGTAGAGAGAGGAGTAGGAGGAGGAGAAGAGGAGAAGGTGGAGCAGAAGCAGGAGAAGGTGGAGTAGAGAGAGGAGTAGGAGGAGGAGAAGAGGAGAAGGTGGAGCAGAAGGAGGAGAAGGTGGAGTAGGAAGGACTGTAGATGAAGGGGAGGGATCGGTGGAAGGAGTAAGCGGAGGTGGGCAGGTAAGGGAGCAGACAGGTGATGTAGCAGTGGAGGTGGGCAGGGTTGTGGATGGGTTTGAAGGGAGGAAGAGCAGATGGGAGAAATGGGTTGGAGAGGGAGGGTGGTAAAGGAGAGGATGAGGGTGACGAGATCTATAGGACGGATGGGGGGGAGAATAAGGATACATCAGAATTCAAGACTAGGTAGAAATGAGGAGCCAGGTAGGATTCTCTTCCGCTATGGAGGCTGCAAATAGCCCATGTACAACAACTATTAACTGACCCTATGCTTTCCCTAGAGAAAAATAATAAAAGGCTAACATGCTCATCTGTCTGAACAGGCCTCGAACGCTTCACTCCGTGGGTGTCCCGCAGTGGCTAGCCCACTACTTCTCCCACACCAGACTTGTGCCCGTGGAGACAGACGCTATCCCTGACTCTCCGTTCTTTATTTTATTTATTTATTTCTAACATATCTCAAAATATAATTCTTACATACATCACAAATATACATTATCACAATTTTATGTCTCGCAAAAGGGATAAAACTTATTCTACTCTTCACTGATAATGTATTAAAACATACAAAATAGACAAATAACATTGTCTTCTGCGAAATAAATGAAAAAGATAATGGAGATTTTGTTAAGCTTTATAAACAGCTATACATTAATTCACCTTTCTTGTTTTCCAGTTTCTGGCTGTTAATGACAATGTACAATGTAATAGAGCAGCAGGAAATGCTAGCAGAATGCTTGGTTGTATAGGGAGAGGTATTAGCAGTAGAAAGAGGGAAGTGCTCATGCCATTGTACAGAACACTGGTGAGACCTCACTTGGAGTACTGTATACAGTACTGGAGACCATATCCTCAGAAGGATATTGATACCTTAGAGAGAGTTCAAAGAAGGGCTACTAAACTGGTTCATGGATTGCAGGATAAAACTTACCAGGAAAGGCTAAAGGATCTTAACATGTATAGCTTGGTGGAAAGACGAGACAGGGGAAATATGATAAAAGCATTTAAATACATAAAGGGAATCAACACAGTAAAAGCGTAGACTATATTTAAAAGAAGAAAAACTACCACAACAAGAGGACAGTCTTAAATTAGAGGGACAAAGGTTTAAAAATAATATCAGGAAGTATTACTTTACTGAGAGGGTAGTGGATGCATGGAATAGCCTTCCAACTGAAGTGGTAGAGGTTAACACAGTAAAGGAGTTTAAGCATGCGTGGGATAGGCATAAGGCTATCCTAACTATAAGATAATGCCAGGGACTAATGAAAGTATTTAGAATACTGGGCAGACTAGATGGGCCGAATGGTTCTTAATTGCCGTCACATTCTTGTTTCTATGTAATGCACTTGCTGCTAGTAACAGATCTGGAATCAATACACTATAATGCCCAAAGTCTCGACTTATGTGTATATGCAATAATAAAATATCTGGGCTTACGTCAAAAATTATGTTAGTCAGTCTTTAATCTTGGAGGCAAACATTATCCAATAAAGACAGATTGGAACACACTCCCACCTTATCCATTTGTTAATAGTTAGGCTTATAATGTTTTCTGGTTCCTTTTTAATTAGATCAAAACATTTTGAGACCAATCTTTAATTGTATTACCATTAAATTAAATTATTGAAACTCTCTAATGTTTCCTTTAGTAATTATAACTTTCCTGTTCATAATATGTGGGATTCAAGGAGAACAGCATGTCTTAAGATAGCATGAGCATGATAGGAGTAGGTCTTATGATCAGGCAGCCATGGCAGGGAAGGAAGTGACAGGATATAAGGGCGGAAATGACTTCACTGATATGGCAAGGGCAGAAGTAAGGGCAGAAGTGATGTCACCTAAGGACAACCTTCTTTTGTACTAGGGGCCATTTTCTTTTAGGGCGTTTCAACATTACACTATATTATAGCTAATATAATAAATCAGAGAAGCAACATTCTGTTCGGCAAAATGAAATACTAAACTATGGACAGACTTGACGGATTAAATAAGACAGTTGAAAACAACATACATCTAACAGCCCGTAAAGCTGTCTCTAGAAACATATACTTTTAAAATACTAACTTAACAACTTCTATTCTTGCATCAGATTCACTCCTTAACCATCCTATCAATTTCTATTGAAATAACAAAATACACAATTAGAATATTTTCTAGCAAAAAATTCCAATGCTAACTCTTAACAGTAGCTTCTGAATAACTCTACGGAACACTGAAGAGACAGACCTGAATCGCAAGCATGCCACCTCCCTCCTCCCCCCGAACCTCCGCACACGGAGACCAGAAGCAAGAGAGGGAGGGAGGAGGGGGGGCGGGGGAGAGAGGGAGGGAGGGGGAGAGAAGCAAGAGACGAGAGAAACTACAGGCACAAGATTTAACCATGTCAGCACTGGAAGGACAGTTACGTTACAGTTATTGCAAAAGCAAAGAGACACAAAAAAACACAACATTTAGACAATACACCTAGGGTACCCATACTTATAGCAATAATTGAAATAATCCCTGATCCAGTCAGGTCAATCACAATATAGTAATAATCTCAGTGAAACTCAATACAAAACCCCAACCCTCTACTAGGGTGGTCCTCTACCATCTAATGGCTAACACAAAATACAAAAACCCCACAGCATTTAAGATTGGGGTAGGGTGGGGACCAGGGATGGTGACCGTGGTCAGCTACATTTCGGTCATTACTGACGGGATGATGGGAGTGGTCACCTCCTGGACGCCATGACAGGCACTGGCTGAGGAAATCTCCAGCAACATAATTATTATGATATACATACATTCTTAACCCTTTGTGATCAATTTCTTCCTCAACCCAACCTTCCTGCTGAATAGCTCTTGCTAAACTGTACCAGGCTTCTGCTGTACGAAGCAAATCATTATCTGTAAGCTTGCCTTTCTTCTCTGTCAGTAATCTGCACTAGCTCTCTGGCTGTAATCTACCACATGAAGGTACAGCAATTTTACACACTTTAGCAATCTTGTCAACTCTCTTAATCATCTCTTCACCCTCTCTGTCTTCAACTAGATCACACGCTAACCAGCCCTTACTGGGCTTATCTAATCCCTGTCCCATTCCCCCTATAAAAGGCGTCCCAGATATAGAGGAAGGAAATGAAACAGAGGGTCTACAATGCTCGACTGCCACGTGAGGGTGGGTCCCCACGTGCGTCTTCCCAAAACGTAGACTAGTCACTTATTCCGCCTACCCGAGGTAGCCACGGATTGGAGCGAGGTGAGAAGTGTGTGACCAATCACTTCTCTCACAAAGAGAAATAGGAGGGGAAAGTGTAAATAACACAGGAAGTAGAGTAAAAGTAAAAAGTGAAAGTAGAGACAGACACAGGAGTTTGAATGACTCCCAATTAAGACAACATTTCAATTGAAATACAGTGCATGCATCACAGTTCAAATAAATTCAACAGTAATCCCTTTCCTTTACTCATGTGACCAAAGCCACCTCCCTCAACCTCGTAGTGTACCCGCTTGGAGAATGACTTCCTCAAGTCTCACTACCAGCGGCCACAGGAAACAGCAACCATATCCGACCGAATCCTGTGTAGCCTCCCTTGTTACAGTGGCCCGGTATCCGTGACCACCACTTCCCACACTCCCGTAGTGCCCCTACGGACCCACCCGTAAGTCCCACTAACACGTAGTGCAGGAGCCAGCAATACCTGCTTGAATCCACCCGCCACCAATAAAATTGGAATGCCACCAACCTCAGCGCTCGAGGCTGGAGGGTACCACCTCTCTGCAAGCAGAGCAATGTGCACAATGAGGCTAGCTAGGCTATCAAAGTGACACCATGGGGAATCCCCAGGAAGCAGTGAGTCTACACCCTTCCAAAGACTCCCCCCACCTCTATTTACTTACTGCCGCAGCTACCCGGCACCTAAAAGAGGTAAACAGACAAAAGAAGACCCCCAGGAAAACTTCCACAGGTCCACCCCCCTTTTTCCCTACAGCCACAGCCACGTGGCTCCTAAAAGGGGTAAACAGGCAACAAGGACCCCCAGGAAAACTACCACAGGTCCACCCCCCTTTATCCCAAAAGGGGTAAATAGGCAACAAAGGACCCCCAGGAAAACTACCACAGGTCCACCCCCCTTTATCCCAAAAGGGGTAAACAGGCAAACACTCAACCCGGGCACTTAAGCTGAAGACAGACCAATAGAAACACACCCAGGCAACAGATAGGCAAAATGCAGGTAAACAAGTGGGTAACAATAAGGCACCGGGCAAGTTATTACCTGACTTTGATGTCCTCCCGGCAGCAGTCACAGACACTGGGACGGGTCAATCAAAGGGGCTGGAACATACCGGCTAGGCTCTGCAGCAGTCTCTACCGTGTACTGGGAGGTGATCAGTCTCCTTTCCTTCCCCCAGGATTCCCCCGTCCAGTGTCTTCCAGGACGGCTGACCGGCCAAAGGCCATAACCCGGTGCCCCACGTTGGATGCGCCAAATTGATATAGATTCTTTTAAGCAAACAAATAAGTTTGAATGACTATCTGTTCCTGTCCAAATTTGAGATGATTAAATTGCGTATACGCAGAAGTAAATTCACACTGACACACGGAGTTCAGGTTAAAAGAACTTCGAGAAAATTTAATGGCATCTGGTTAGAAAGCGGGTATGCAGACCCTTTTAAAGGCAATATTACATCATCATAGAATATCAAGATAACAAATAAACATCATTAATTGGTCTATGTGTTAAGTGGTAAGTTAAATGCCCTCCCATCTATATTATTAATTGGTTTAGGGGTTAAGTGGCTAGTTGGGCATCCTCCCATCATGGGATGTCGTCATCTTTGACACGGGAGTGGACATAAGATTCAAGCGCCATTGTTGTTTAGCACGAGGCTCGCTCGATGGGAGGGGGGATCTGGCAGCCAGCCATTTTGAGTACTTGGCACCGTTTAGCTTCAAGGTTAGTTTCTCAGGCTTAGTGAATACACATTTCATTAGTTCAGTTCTCATGATCTAACTATGGCATACATTGTTACATATTACAGGAACTTGACAATTCCGGTGTTACTCATATCCTTCTAGAAAATACATTCTCTTTCTAATATTCTAAATGCTGTTAGGAAAATCTGTCATATAATGCAGTTAATGGAGTTAATGGGGAAATTTAATAAAGGTTTTAATAATTCTACAACATAAGTAACTAAAATATAATCTTAGCACCAATTAAAATCACTTAAAAAGGATAAAAGGGTCATAGAGTCTTTCAAATATGATCTCATTTGTTTGACCAAGGGTAATAAAATATCAATGTATTCAGAAAGATTAGATAAAACAGAATTAATGCCCGACACTATAGGTCTCCCAGGAGGTTCTCTTTCATTTTTATGGATTTTTGGGAGAAAGTAAATTACTGGAATTTTTGGATAGGGAATAGTCAAATAATCAAATTCATGTTTGTTTAGAATTTCCATATCTAGTCCTTTTCTCAAAAATTCACTTAAGATTTCTTTAATTTTGGAGGTAGGGTCATAGAGTAATTTATCGTATACCTCGGGATCATTAAGCTGACAGTTTGCTTCTTTTGTATACATACATGATTACAATTTCAATTAAACCCGCCGACAAAGGTGGAGGCCTAGTTATCCTGTTGAAATCTATGTATACAAAAGAAGCAAACCGTGAGCTTAATGAGGTATACGATAAATTACTCTATGACCCTACCTCCAAAATTAAAGAAATCGGGGGGCGTGTCCGGCAGCCGGAGAACATGGCCGCATAATCCCACAGCTCCTCGTGGCACCCGCAATTAAACGCAACTAATTGCTCACCCTGTACACCAACGAGACTACAAATGGGTCGCAAACGAGGGGCAGATGCCGCCGGCACCCCGGGAACGTCGAGACCGGGCGGCGAGCAAACCATCCGGGCCTTCCTACACACCGCGGCCCGCGACAGAACGCCGCAGCGCGAAATGGAGGCCGCAAGCCCGACCAGGGACTCCACGCCATCTACCCCACGGAGGCTCTCACCATCACCCTCCCCGATACCGGAGCAACCCCCGCAACCGGATGGTGAGTGGAGGGCGATACTGCCCAATTTACTTACAAAAATGGACTTTGAGGCCCTCTCAGACCGCCTGGGCCGTGTGGTCCGGGAAGAAGTGGCCCAATTGAGAGCAGACCTGACAAATGTGGAGGCACGGATGTCAGTGGCGGAAGCCGAAACCAGGGCACTCCGCACAGACTTGGAGCAAGCCAACACCGCAGTAACAACACAAGAAGCTGACATAGCCCACCTGACCACATGGGTAGACGATTTAGATAACCGCGGACGCAGGATGAACCTGCGAGTCCGTGGAGTCAGAGAGGGGGGACCGGCTGAAAATATCCCAGAGCTCCTGAGACAGATCTTTAGCCAGGTACTGGGCAATCAGAATATGCCCAGAATAGGCCTAGTCAGGGCACACCGAGCAATAAGACCACCACCAGCACCAGAAGATCAGCCCAGAGACATAGTGTGCTGCCTAGATAACTTCCAACTAAAAGAAGAAATTTTGCGCACAGCACGACGCCTGGGCACCATCCGCTTGGAAGGCCAGACCATCGCTATCTTTCAAGACCTATCTCGCTTCACCTTACAGGCCAGACGAGCCCTACGCCCGATTACCACCGCCCTGCAACACGCTGGCATACAATACCGCTGGGGATACCCCTTCTCCCTCTCAGCCAGACACGGCCCGGACTACCTGACAATACGGAAACCTGATGACGTCCACCCGTTTATGCGCACTCTAGGACTCCCATTGGTCACGGTCCCCAACTGGCTGGCGAGGTCGTTCCTCTCACAACCGAACAGACCCCAACCACCGCAAGGAAGAGACCCGGGCCAGCAAAGACCCCAACCACAACGCCACCGTGAGGGACGTCCTGGCCAATTCGGCCACGAGATGTAAACCAACACCGCACCATGCAGCCTTGGCGGTAAGACAAAGACCCACCATATAGCAGACTCCTACGACAAACCATGAGTACCCTAGCAAGGGGCGAGTTGCAGTTCTTGAACTTAATTTTTGGGACCTTAACTTTTGGGGGTTTGGGTGGGGGAAAGGGGGGAGGTGAAATACACGAGTCACAGAACACACTCCAGGGCTGAGCCTTAATACTGGCCCCGCACATCACAAAGGGGGACCCCAACAGCTCTTATTTTTTTGGGTGGGGGATGGGACGCAAGACGCACTTTCCAGGAACGGACAAACAGGGGCGGGACGATGGGACGGATGAAGGCTGATATGGGAGGGGAGAGGGGAGTAGGGGGGGGGGGGGGGAAGCGGAAATACCAGGACAATCTACCTAGGACTGCCAAAGAAAGAAAGCTCACGTGAGAACTGGACACACACCATTTGCATGATCCTACCAGCTACTCGCACACACCAAAAGCCAAATGCACACAGCCTAGAGCCTCTAACACTAGCCAGAATACACGTGTTACCACGCAGATCCACCACGCAAACGGGGAGGGAGGGAGGGGGGGGGAGGGTGGGAGAGGGAGAGGGGAGGGTAGGGGAGGGAGGGGAGGGGTGGGGGAGGGAGGGGGGAGGGTGGGAGAGAGAGAGGAGAGGGTGGGGGTGGAGGGAGGTAAGAGAGAGGGGGAAAATATCAGCCCGAACCTAAACCCCCCAATAGAAAATTGCCACCATTACCGATACTAAACCCCACACAGCTACGGCCACAGCCCTACCCTAGTGTCCCACCACGTACGTAGACTTAGTAAAGACGCAAAGACAAAAGCAAAACTACTTAGACGCACGACACCACACAGAATCGAGGGGCTGAGACCGGACCTCATAGATGGAGGGCAAGATACAGGCGCAGATGGCCGCAGACGGCGAGTTGGTCCCATGACACCGCACAACGCCATCAGGGCTGCACACGATGGCTTGGGTCCACCCCAAAAACCTAGAGACAAACCAAGCCCAGTTAACCCACGCAGTGCCCTAACACCCGCACCACACAGAGCCAACCAACACCCGACCCCCATAGGCTCACCGCGCACAGCACACCGGAACAAATGCAAAAACCGATACCTAGCACCCACCCCCAACGACAGGCTGACAGCCCAAACCCCGAAAATACTCTCAAGAACACAGACACCGCCAAGGCTGGCAAACGCGCACCAAACCAATCCCGTTGCCAAGTTACTGACCATATGTAATAGACGACCCACGCACACACCAACATAGCAGGGACAGCATCCCACTCATATCCTAAGCCACATAGGAGACCAATTCCCAAACTCGACAAACCACAGACAAACCTATCGGACGGGCCCACAGCTCAGCTGTCTACACCACAACCGAACAGGACAAGATCCATCGGCCCATCCCGACTACCCACCGCCCCCACAGGAACAGGACATAACGCTACTCCACATAGGAGATACAGCGTCCCTCCCGGATCAGACCCAAGCCCGACACACGGCGGGTGGGGGGTACTTGACACCGGGACTCTTGTCCACTATCCTTACTAAACACAGGTTCCAACGCAACAGCAGGAACCACGACTACCTTGACCACGCACACGGACACAACCACAACACCACACGGACATTCACACCCACCGTCCCTAGCCGGACTAACCCACCTTCCCCCCCCTCCCCACGAAACACCATATAGCCCCCCCTGGCCGCTCCGGAGATGCAGGCCCAGGGGTCGAGCCGATTCGCCCGAGAGGACCTCACCGTAGTCTCGTACAACGTTCACGGCCTCAACGTACGTGAGAAACGAACCAGGCTCCTGTGAGATCTCAAACACTATAAGGCATCTATAGCCTTTCTTCAGGAAACACATTTCCAGGAAGGTAGAGCCCCAGCACTGAAAGACCGCTACTATCGCCAGGGATACTTCAGCAACAACCCAGACAGGCGAACGTTAGGAGTTGGCATTCTCTTCTCTAGCCAGATCCCATATATTGAACGAGCCACGCTCAGATGCAAACAGGGCAGATACGTCTTCACGAAAGGCACCATACTAGACCAGGCCTACACCTTCGCCAGCCTCTATTCCCCAAACTCGAAGCAACACCAATTCCTACGCAATACACTAAACGCACTAACGAACTTCGCGGAAGGCACCTTGATCATTGGCGGTGATCTAAACCTGGCGCTGCACCCTGGACAAGATTCGACAACCAAACAAGGATCTACACCGGATAACAGACACGCCAACACGCTGCACACCATCCACTACCATCAACTCACAGACTGCTGGCGGGCGCTTCACCCCGCATCCCGCGACTACACTTTTTACTCCGCGACCCACTCCTCATACTCGAGATTAGACTATTTCCTAATACCCCACCGAGACCTCGCTTTGCTCAAGGAGGCGGAAATATTGCCCATGACATGGTCGGACCACTGCCCTATCCGTATAAAAATACAATCACCCCTGTACAGGCCGGTGACAAACCTCCTGGAGACTGAATGAATCGATCCTCTCTGATGCGCTACTAGTAGACAAGACCAGACAATCCATACAAGACTATTTCACGGACAACGAGCGGGGGGAGACGACGCCCCTGATGTGTTGGGAGGCCCACAAAGCAGTGATCCGAGGCCAGCTGATAACAGCGTGCTCCACTCGCAAGAGGGAAGCAAAACAGGCCATGATAACCCTCAGCAGGGAGATTGCAACCCTGGAAGCCACCCACAAACGCACACTGGACGCAGAGGTCTACAGAGACCTGGTCAACAAAAGGGACCAGCTCTCCTCGCACATGAACCGCTCGATACAGCGCTCCTACCAACACTTCAAGCACGTAATATTCGAACACGGGAACAAGTGTGGGAGACTACTAGCGAACCTCCTAAAACAACGCAGGACCCAGCTATACATCCCAAAAATCAAAGGCCCGCAACAACAGCACCTGCACCTCCCGGACCAGATCTCATCCGCGTTCCTCTCGTACTACCAAGGACTATACCACCTGCGCCAAGACGCACCAGGGGAATCACACCACCAAAAACGCGATGAGATCCGGCGATACCTAGACACCGCAAACGGACCCAGACTGGAAAACGCAGACCAGGAGAACCTGGAAATGCTCATCACGACAGAAGAACTGACACACGCTCTCAAAAGAGCAAAAACAGGCAAGGCACCGGGACCCGATGGCTTCCCCCTCATTTACTATAAGACCTTCTCCACGGACCTCCTCCCGAAACTGCAAGCAGCCCTCAACTCCATTCTAGAAGGAGCTGCGCCAACGGCCCAGTTCACAGCCGCGAACATCACCCTTCTACCTAAGGAGGGGAAGGACCCTACACTATGCCCAAGCTACCGCCCGATCTCCGTATTAAACACGGACCTTAAACTCTTAGCAAGCGTCCTGGCGGCTCGCCTTGCCCCCCTACTTCCATCAACAATCCACCCGGATCAAACGGGATTCATCCCAGGGAGAGAAGTGAGGGACAACACCATCAGAGCCCTGAACATCATAGCACATGCCAGAACACTGAAGACCCCAACGCTCCTCCTATCCACAGACGCAGAAAAAGCGTTTGACCGGGTGGACTGGGACCTCATGTTCGGCACACTCCAGGCTCTGGGCGTGGGACCACATTACCTCTCCTGGGTGAAGGCATTATACACACGCCCAACCGCCCGCATTCGGATCAACGGAGCACTAACAGACCCATTCCAGATCCACAACGGAACAAGGCAGGGCTGCCCGCTATCACCCCTGCTCTTCGCACTGACATTGGAACCCTTCCTGAACAGAATACGACAGAATGACAGCATACGAGGGATAACTATAGGACGGACCCACCACAAGACCCTAGCATACGCAGACGACCTCCTATTTATAGTCACAACCCCAGATCAGACCCTACAAGCTATCCAGTCGGAATTTGAAACATATGGCAGAGTTTCGAATCTCCAAATCAATTCAACGAAGTCAGAAATCCTAGGACTGTCAATACATCACGCTCTCAGGCAGACACTCCAGCGAAAGTACCCATATCGCTGGTGCAACCAGCACATGCGATACCTGGGAGTCTGGCTAACACCAAACCCGGCAGACCTATATGCCCATAACTATGTCCCCATCCTCAAGAAGGCGGTTGAGGAACTACAAACGTGGAACACACACTATATCTCTTGGCTAGGAAGGGTGAACGCAGTCAAGATGACACTTCTACCTAAGCTTCTTTTCATATTCCAGACGGTGCCAATATTGGCCCCGGATTCCTTCTTCTCGACCCTGAAATCGGAGGTCCGCAGGTTTGTATGGAAGGGCAGGTCCCCGCGCATAGCCCATTCTCAACTGACACTGCCCAAACTCCGAGGGGGACTGGCACTCCCCGATTTCGGAAAATATTATCAGGCGACACACCTTAACAGGCTCTTGAGCTGGACATCGGAGGGAAGCACGAAACTATGGGCCCAACTGGAATCAGAAATAACCAACTGCAACCTGCGTGCCTTGCCATGGATTACGAAAACCGCGTACCGCCACATGCGAATACAGAACCCATTCGTAACGGCGACTATGCAGGTCTGGCACAGACACGGCACGAAACACTACTTGACAACGGACCCAGGTCCGCTACTCCCACTGACAGGTAACCCGGATTTCCCGGCCGGAGACCAGAGCCAGCTTCCCGGCCTGACCAAACACATCCCAACCCTGCGTATCAAAGACGTACTCAGTCGACCATTCGCAGTTCGCCCGACGACTGAACTGTTCCCCGACCAACCACTCACATTCACGCATACCCTAGCACGGGCGCAGATCGTGCAATACATTCGATCAATCCCGCAAAGACCCTGCCTACAACGGGAGCTGACGCAGTTTGAAACGTTATGCACGCAGGACCAGGAACCGACCCGGGCCGTATCCCAAATCTATTCAGCCATCGTAGTAAACAGATATATTCTGGCACCACCATGCATCAGACGCTGGGAGGAAGACATCAACGAGTCCCTAACAGACGCAGACTGGGACAAAATCATCACCCACGTACAGAAAACACCGGGCTCGGCGAGACTACAGGAGAATTCATACAAAATCCTGACCAGGTGGTACATCACCCCATCGAGCCTCCACGCTAGGGACAACCAGATCCCAGACACATGCTGGCGATGCGAAACAGAGACGGGCACATTTACCCATATCTGGTGGGACTGCGCCCGTATTCGGCCCTTCTGGGAAACGATACGCAAAGCGATACGGGACATAACAGACGAGACCCTACCGCGGACACCAGCCGCCTTCCTCCTCCATCATACTACCATACCGACGCCAGCTTACACCAGATCGGTCATCCCGAGACTCCTTAACGCGGCCAAGGCCACGATCCCCACGTTTTGGAAACAGACAAACACGCCACCCATAAGAAGATGGGTAGAGGAAGTGGAGGACATAAGAAAATACGAGGACGTGAAGGCAACTACCCCGAAACAGAGGGAGAACTACACAAACCGTTGGTTCTACTGGCTATGCCACATTAACTCAGACGACTTTCTACCACATCTTGCAGAACCGTAAGCAGAGACGCGAAGAGTGCAATGGAGGCCCAGAGGTCCCCCGAATATGGCCCCGGGGAGGGCGGCTCTGGGGCGGCGATGGGGGGCATCACCCTTCCCTACCCCTTGGAACCCCTCCCCCCCCCACCCGAACAGACACACGACCACTTAATATAACCCAGACACACCACGGCATTACCCTGACTACACCTCGGTAGACCAGATCACTGAACCGAGCAGACGCGCACCGCCCACAGACGACCCACAGGCCACTGAAACCGAGACACATACACCCAAAACCCGAAGACGACCACAGGACCACACATACACCTACTAAACAGCCCATACACCCACGAGAGACTCGGGCACGGCACCCACAAAGAGAGCCACGTAACAGACCAGCCATACACAGCCCAGCTACAGACCTTGACACGACCCTAAAATATAACGAGACGAGACACTGACCGACGCCAAATCGACCACACAATACACCGTGACACACAAAGGCACAAACACCCACACACGGCCAGCATAACCCACACCGTTTATCGACCCAGACGAGACAGACACCCAGGACGGATGCATGCCACCCACCAGGGACTCTCGAAAGAGATAGAATCTAATATACTACACAACTTCAGAAGGAGACCCCGTGATCGTATACCCACTAAACAGAGGACACCAAACACCGAGAACACACACTACAACACATAAGAACCGACCACAGTACAAGCAGACATAGGCCAAAGCCACGAACAACCAAACCGATTCGCAGATAGCACACACAAAGATACAAACTGAGAAGTATTGCAATAAGTTAGCCTCGACGTAGGCGAAATGTTAGTTACCTTAGTTATATAAGCAGAGCATCTACATAGGCGTTTTTCTCTTGATGATATTTTACCATAACAAGCAGAGCCTCTGCGTAGGCACATTTCCAAGTACTTGGGATATACGAACAGAGCCTCTGCGTAGGCGGTTTCCTTCTGATTATGTTTTGCCATACCAAACAGAGCCTCTGCGTAGGCACATCCCCAAGTACCTGAGATATACGAGCAGAGCCTCTGCGTAGGCAATGATGCCACGAAAGTATTCATATATGCTTTGTGAATGTTTAACATAAGAGAACGTAATAAAAACAATTTAACACAAAATTAAAGAAATCTTAAAACAGATGACCTTTTGAGAGACCACATCCCAGACAGACCTAATGTAATATTTAGAGGAGCCCCTAATTTTAAAACAATTCTTACACAATTACACAAAAAATAATGTACAACAGAGAGGTAACTTTTTGTCTAGGCCCAAAGGCTTTTTTAAGTGTAATAAATGCATTGTCTGTAGAACCACAAACCTGACTACCAACTCTAAAACCATCAATTTTTCCTCCAAAATAACAAAAGCTTCGTACCCAATTAAAGATTTTATTGGCTGTAATACTAAAATTTTTATATATCTGTTAGAATGTCCATGCGGACACCAGTACATAGGCATGACTAAAAGATGCCTAAATATCAGATTGGCGGAACATTGTCGA
Organism: Pelobates fuscus; assembly: GCF_036172605.1. Classification (NCBI taxonomy): domain Eukaryota; kingdom Metazoa; phylum Chordata; class Amphibia; order Anura; family Pelobatidae; genus Pelobates; species Pelobates fuscus. The sequence continues at coordinate 408,791,218 of NC_086319.1, read as the reverse complement.
AATATTAGAAGAGGGTATGATAATCATTCAGTTTCAAAACACTTTTTAGCACACAACAAAGACCCGAGACTTTTAAAGGTTACCGGGATAGAACAAGTTACTGTTCCCTGGAGAGGCGGAGATATGACAAAAAAATCTAGGGAAAAGGGAAATGTACTGGGTCTTCCAACTTAAAACCCTCTCTCCAGAAGGACTTAATGACGAATTTGATATTTTTAACGTTTTATAATTTTTTTTTCTCTGATTGATATGTGTTTATGATAGTATTTTTTAAAAAAAAGGAAAAGGGAAGGAAAGAAGGAAGAAAAGAGAAAAGAAAAAGGGACAGGGAAGAGAAGAGAGCGAAGGAAAAAGGAAAAAAAGAAGGAAAAAGAGGAAAAAAAGGGGGAAAAAAGTATTTTATGTTCATTTAAAGTTTTTTTCAGCTTCCTTTTAAACTTTTAAAGTATTTATTAATTTATTTTGTAAAAATCATATTTAAGATTGAGGTAAACTGGCATGTGGGTATATTTGCACTTTAACTGTTTACTATAGGAGCGTTCCACCCGCGGACTCCACTTCCCTAATTACATTGCCGCTTATAGTATAAGCCCTACTTATTGTTTTTCGGCACTATGCCGCTAACAAATTCAATCAGGGCGCCGTACAGATATGGACTACTACGCCGCCCTGTTTACTGATATCAGAGGAAGGCGTATCTATTTATGCCGACCCCCTGGCTCAGCATACATTTCCCAAAGTTCATTGGGGCATACTACGTGATCGCGGTAGATAGCGATCACGTGATTTGAATTTTCTATTATTTTTTTTTTTTGTACCAGCTCTTAGAAGTAGTAAACACTCGTTTTTAGGCATGTGCATGGGGAAAACTTTTGGTTCTTTTCGGCATTCCGAAATTCGGGACTTTCGTATTTCGGGACTTCGGCAATTCGGCACTTCGGAATTTCGGGACTTCGGCCCTTCGGGACCTGTTTTGCAGCCGCTTAGTAGATAACTCCCTAATTCCCACGGTATTAGGGAGTTATCTACCAAAAGGCTGAAAGACCTAAATTGATCTTTCAGACAAATTTACTAATACTAAGTAAAAATTACTTAGTATTAGTAAATTTTGCCCCTACTCGCTATACCGCCTGTGGCTGCTCACTGTTAAAAAAAAAAAAATAGGGTCCTCTGATTGGTTACTCTGAGAGTTATGAGTAAAATTACATAGCGTGGGAAAATTCCAAAGAACTTTCCCACGCTGTGTAAAATGACACAGAGCACTCTGATTGGTGGATTTCAAACCAACCAATCAGAGTGCTGTGACAGGTAAATGTAGAGACTTACCTGTCAGTCCCTTCATTTACCTGTCAGAGCACTCTGATTGGATGGCTTAAACCCACCAATCAGAGTGCTCTGAGACTAATTGCAGGGCGGGGCAAGGCTTTATATGCCTTCCCCCGCCCTGCAGAGCACAGTCGGCGCGGAGCCCTCCATGGGTGAAGATGGATTTTTTTTTTTATTGCGTTGGTTCTTATGGATTTTTATTTGGACTTTTTTGGGGCTGAAAAAAGAAGATTTAGAAGAAAGAAAACATTGAATGGTAAGTTTTATTTTTTTTACAGGTACTTAGTTAAAGCCCCCCCCTCATTATTTTTAAGGTTGATGGAGGTAGGTAGGGGGATATTTTTTATGGGGCGAGGGGGTGGCGAGGGGGTGACTAGGGGTTTGGGTACCCCTAGTCACCTGGGGGTGGAATTTTTTTAGGGCCCCCTCCTGCCGCTCACGGGTGGGGGCCAGGGGGAGGACCTTTGGTCGCCCCCTATTAGTATTTAGGGCCCCCACCCTCCGCTCAGGGGTGGGTGCCAGGGGGGAGGACATTAGGTCCCCCCCTTATTAGTATTTAGGGTCTCCACCCACCGCTCAGGGGTGAGGGACAGGGGGGAGGATGTTAGGTGTTAGATGTTAGATGTTTTTTACTGTAGGGCCCCCACTCACCACTCAGGGGTGGGGGCCATGGGGTAGGACATAAGGTTCCCCCTTATTATAATTTAGGGCCCCAACCCACCGCTCAGGGGTGGGGGCCAGGGGGGAGGACATTAGGTCCCCCCTCATTATAATTTAGAGCCCCCACCCACCGCTCAGGGGTGGGGGCAAGGGGGAAGGACATTAGGTCCCCCCTTATTATAATTTAAGGCCCCCACCCACCTTTTGGCCGGGTGCTCACCTTATTCAAAATAGTGCGCCGGTCGCATTCATATACGTGCACAAGCATACAGAAAGCTTGGAGACGGTAATAATCTGTACATATTTTTATGCACCACATGTTAATTAGTTTGCTTATATGGGTGCGGCAGTTTAGGGATTGTTTTAGATGTATACTAATTGTTTATTTATTTAGGTGTGATTAGTTGTGCGGTGCCGGGCGTGATGATGTCATATACATGCAATGGTGAGGTTCCTAGCACTTGTTAGATCTGGGTATGACAGCTGGTACTTCCCAAAACATAGTTTCTTCTATCTGGCAGTAATTAGGTATAGGTTAGGAAAGGGTACAGGGAAACAGCACCTCCTAGGTGTCCTCAAACACGTATGGTGGTGAGTCAGTATGGAAAATATGAAGACAGAAAACAGAATATAGTGTAGTATATTCTATAGGTGGTGAGGTAAAATAAGAAAAATGACTAACAATTTTCTCGAGCTTTTGTTCAGTTCCAGATATATGCACCTGGGTGTATGATACCTGCCTGTGGATATGCCGCTCATCTTGGTTCCTTGTAGATGGTAGGTCAGGGTCAAGCATCAGAGTATCGAATGTTCACGGGTATTTCCTTCCAAATTGCAGTGTTACAGACATTCACCAAATACATAAAATGAGAATAAAAACATTAAAAATAGTGTTCTCTGCTTTTAGTTATAAAAGTAAAATACCAAGGAGGTAGAAAGTGTGGCTCCTCATATGGTATAGGGTATCATAGGGTTCACCAATATGGCTGCTGCCAGTCAAAAGACAATGGTCGTCATGGCTGAAATATTAAAAACTTAAGCCCATGAGTGAGGAGGGAGAGCCCTGAACTGTGAGGAAGTGGACCAAAGGTATACCAAGATGGCTGCTGATCACATGACATTGGCTGTGTCATCATGGCGATGGGGTGGGGCTACCCTCCTAGCTTAAAGGAGTTAGTAATTCAAAATAAACTAATTTTGAATTACTTTTTTGGTGAGAGGGGAGGAAAAAAAAAAAAGAGCAACCTGCTGAGGAAAGGACAAAGGGGAGCATGGGAAATGTAGTTGGGAAAAGAAAATGTAATAATATATATATATATATATATATATATATATATATATATATATATGTATATATATATATATATATAATAAATACACACGTATTTATTGTATAATATGGCCCCCAGCAGCACCCCATTTAAGCATGTTTAGGTGAGTGCAACCATCCCCCCATGTTTCCTATATATATATATATATATATATATATATATATATATATATATATATATATATATATATATATAAATATAAATAAGCAAACAGTAAAATATAAAAGAGTAAAAGTAATAAATGTAGTGTGGACCTTAATAGAAGAGGAGAGTATAGCAAAATAAATATAGCACCATAACTAAAACTGACATTATGCCTGTGGGTGATACAATTGAAATAAAAAAATTATAAAAAGATATAAGCAAAGAGAATACAAATGCATTGATAAATAAAGGTGAAGATGGCATAAAAAGGTGAGATATGCATAAAAAATATACAAAAGCACACAATAAAAAGGCAAAGAACATAAAGACGTTTAAAGACTTGCAGATTATAAAAAGTTAAAGAGGTCAAAATCAGCATTTAGCCCATATGTTGCCAAAGTGTTTAATTTAAAAATCCAACTCATCCCTTTTCCTTCCTAAAATTTTGGGGAGATTTCCACCCCACCAAGGGTCTTTGGGTCTTTATTATGGTTTAAAAAATGTTTTAAATCTGAATGATTTAACCCCTTCCCGGCCAAAGATGGATATTTTCCGTCAAGCTTGTCCTTGCATTAAGGACCCTTGACGGAAAATTTCTATCATTTATTAAAGTTAACCCCAGCACCTGATCTCGCTGTCCTGCAGCAGTGATAACTGTGACAGGCTGTCAAAGCGAGCACATTTGCTGCAGGGATTTACGATCTGCCTCCCTCCTCTTCAGCGTCCAGTGTGAAGTGCAGGGAGACAGATCACTGCTGATCTTCGACTTGTATAAAAAATAAATAAAGTTAAAGTAAAATCCCACCCCACTTTCCCCTGCTTTAATAAAATTAACCCCTTCCATGCCAAATAATCATTGACTACAGTGATCAATTGGCAGTGACTACATTTTGCTGTTATCTGATTTTTTATTTAAGCCCTGAGGGTTTTTTAAATTTATTTTTTTAACCCTCAGGGGTTAAATTTATATTATTTAAATGTAATATTTTAAATTATAAATGTGGCCAGCTGGAGTGGGTGGGAGTTATGGGAAAGTGGGGAATTTACTGTTAGTGCTGCTTACTGCTAGTTAGGGGTTAACGGTTAAAAAAATGTTTATACAAATTTTTAAAGTTGTTAAAAAAAGTTAAGAAAGTTGAGAAAAAAAATCAACATATATGAAAAATGCATTTTTCCCCCTTACTACAAACATTGACATAAATTGGTGAAAAAATAGTGACGAGTTAAGGCACAATATACATCATATAAGATACCCTGGGGAAAAACACAATTTTACTCCAACATTTAGCAGAGATTTGCAATGAAATGGTGTCAAAAAGTGTCAATCTAACCTGAGGTAAATAGCCTGTGATGTCTACTTTATATAAAAATATATACTTTTGAGTGGCAAATTTGTTTTCTGTGGTGGCTACTAAACCTACAAAACAAACATACCAACTTCTAAAATTGTTTCACATTAAAATTGTATTTTAGTCCTTTTATTTTGTGACCTGTAACTTTCAAAATAAGCTGAAATCATATACATATTATGTACTCTATAAATCAAGACACATAAATTAATTTATTTTGAATTACTTTTTCTAAGCTGGACATATTATGCACACGCTATTATTGCCATGTTTTTTCCCCCATTTTTTTTATAATTAATGAGAATGTATCTATGTATATGTGACATCAAATTAAAGCCCTGTTTGTCCTCTAAAACGGTATATAATATGTGTTGGTGCAAATTGTGTTTAAACACAAACAGCTAACAATGCAAAAATGGCTTGTGTTCTTAGGGGTAAGGCAAGCTTTTGAAGCTGCGTCCTTAAGGGGTTATGAAGCCTTTGGAAATATTGCGGCAGTGTATAGCAATTCGGGTTTTTCAGCACCTTGTTGTCATGACAACATATTGAAGTTTACAAGTTTACAATAAGTAGATAACATTTTTTGGGTGGCATGTAATTAAACTGTTAATATTGTATTTATGGGGTGAATATTTAACCCCTTAAGGACCAAACTTCTGGAATAAAAGGGAATCATGACATGTCACACATGTCATGTGTCCTTAAGGGGTTAAACAGATATTTTAGTGTCATCTTTATTGGTGTTTTTACATGCCAAACAACATTTGCATTTGGAAAAGCCATTTTGTTGATTAAAAAGACATTTTTAAGAGTGTTTTTTTTTTTTAGTATAGTTTTTAGTGAGATGGTTTTTAAGATTGGGGAGCCTTTAAAACAAATTTTGGTTTGTCTGGTAAAATCTACTTTAAAATGTCATCCTCTTTTCAAATATCCCAATGTTTTTTGATATTTTTTTTAAATTGTAAAACTTTTGTTGTTAGAATCTAAAACGATAGGCAGAGTAAAAGCTTTACTTTGATCCAAATTTGTGTATTTTAACAGTTGGGTTCTGTCTGTTTTTTTTCTCACATACATTGCAATTCAGGAATAAATTCACGGATCCTATTATGTGTTGCTGCCACAAAACACACTAATATGTGTTCAGCAACATCTCCTGAGTACAGTGATACCATCCATGCATAGGCCTGTTGAGTTGTTTGGGGGCTAGAAGGCTACGTTTGACAGTTGCGCATTTCCGTTTTCCAAGATGGAATTTTGACATATAGTCAACCTGCATCCATGTCCTATTTGGGACATTTGTGAAGCCAGCCAATGTATTTTACCCATTCAAACCATATATTTTTGAAAACTAGACAACCCAGGGTATTATAAATGGTGGGATTTTAACACTTTTCATGCACTAATTCTACCACCAGCCTTTGTCAAACCTTTGGGTAGTAATTTTTGTGTGTTTTTTTCCACACACATTGTATTTTAGGCATTGATTAACATAATCTGGTATGGGTCACTGCCAAACAATACCCCGATATATATATTTAGCAACATCTCATGAGTACAGTGACACCACCCATGCATAGGTTTGCTGGGATTTTGGGGGGCTAAAAGGCCATGAAATAGAACTGTGCATGTCAGTTTTTCAACTTGATATATAAGTATGCTTGGCCTATCTTCAGTTTGGTGTATTTTTGCATCCCACAGTTAATGTTACTGTGGCGAAAGGGACCTTGCCACTGGTTTTTGGAGGGGACTGATTGCCAGCCTCCCGCCATGTGACTATGGCCCCCTGGGATGTATTGCACTTTAAGAAACGGATTTGGGCATAATGGATTGTTATTGTGCTGCTGTCGGCCCTTTAACTCCCAGAGAAAGGATTTGTATTTTTAAACTGGCACTTCAGATGCAGTTGAAGTGCTGATGTAGTTGAAGTGGCCGCCATTGGAAAACCGAACGAGTGGCGGCGGCCATTTTAATTTAGTCGAACGCGGTCAGTGGTGCGTGCCACTCAGATATGAAGAGCAGGCCCCGAAATGTACTATTTAGCAGATTAGAAGCAAAACAATTAGAATGTTTACAAGTGTGCTGTAAGCGCACTATTAGATGCTTCTATTTGACTCTCAGATATGAAGAGCAGGCCCCAAAATGTACTATTTAGCAGTTTAGCACCAAAGAAATTTGAAGTTTTACAACTGTGCAGTAAGCACACTATTAGACGCTTCTATTTGACTCTCAGATATGAAGTGCACGCCCCAAATTTACTATTTAGCAGATAAGCAGCAAAACAATTAGAATTTTTACAACTGCGCAGTAAGCGCACTATTAGACGCTTCTATTTAACTCTCAGATATGAAGAGCAGGCCCCAAAATGCACTATTTAGCAGACTAGCACCCATAAAATAAGAAGTTTTACAACTGCACAGTAAGCTCACTATTAGATGCTTCTATTTGACTCAGATATGAAGAGCAGGCCCCAAAATGTACTATTTAGCAGATTAGCACCCAGAAAATAAGAATTTTTACAACTGCGCAGTAAGCTCACTATTAGACGCTTCTATTTGACTCTCAGATATAAAGCGCACGCCCAAAATGTACTATTTAGCAGTTTAACAGCAAAACAATCAGAATGTTTACAACTGTGCTGTACACGCAGTATTTGACGCTTCTATTTGACTCTCAGATATGAAGTGCACCCCACTAATGTACTATTTAGCACCAAAATAAAATTACTTTTTAAAACTGCAATGTGACAGCAGTATTTGACTTATCCCTATCAGCGGCAGCATCCTCTCCGTACACTAGTAAGAGTCAGGACCGCCATCAGGGGGTGACAACCATAACGGGCCCCACGTGTAGCGGCGGAATTGCCGCCGGTGCACTTGCACCGGTGCCCATACGCTGATGGGGCCCATCAGGTGGCCCACGCACTTAGGGCCACTCGACGAGCCCTATATCTTCAGGGGCCCGGTCAGCGCTGTGGCCGTGGTGTAGCGCGACCGGGCCCCCTTTAAAAATAGAAAAAAAGTAGCCGCAGCAAGTGCTGCTGGGAGGAAGTGGTCACTTCCTCCCAGCTCACTCCGCGCGGGAGGACCACCAGCCAGGCCGTGAGGAAGAGCCAGCCGACTCCCATCAGCCACAGACATCCTCCTGCAAAAACAAGGTAAGAAACAGGAGGTGAGAAATTAGCTGTGTGTGTGTGTTAGTATGCATGTATGTCTGTCAGTATGTGAGTCTGCCTGTCTGTATGTCTGTCAGTATGTCTGTCAGTATGTGAGTATGTCTGTACGTCTGTCAGTATGTGAGTATGTCTGTATGTCTGTCAGTATGTCTGTATGAATGTATGTATGTATGTCAGTATGAATGTATATATGTATGTACATCATTATAAATGTATGTCTGTGTATATGTATGTTGGTGTGTGTATGTATGTCAGTGTGTGTGTATGTATGTGTCTGTATGTCCTCATGCATGTGTGTCTGTATGTATGTTAGTATGTGTCTGTCTGTCACTATGTATGCCTGTGTGTCTGTATATGTGTGTATGTCTTAGTATGTATGCCTACATATTGTATGTCTGTTTCAGTATGTGTGTCTGTTAGTATGTATCTGTGTCCTTTTGTATCAGTGTGTGTGTTTGTGTCTGTGTGTGTGTGTATTCCTGTGGGCGGGGTTTGGAGGCGGACCCTGTGGGCAGGATTGGAGGCGGGCCCCAAATTTCTAGTGGCGGCCCTGGTAAGAGTTCATGTGCGTGCGGCGCTACGCGACTCCAGCTTATATGTATAGGCTGGGTCACATGGTGCACTGGCCAATCACAGCCATGCCATCAGTAGGCATGGCTGTGATGGCTTCTAAGGGCACAGGAGTCAAACGCTTGTTGATTGGCTGGCTGCAGCCTTTGAAAATGGAGAATGGAATGGAGACTGGGCTCCCAATTCCCGAAAAATCACGCTGCCGCTGGAGAGAGAGGACACTGCTCTCCTCTCCCTGTATTTCCCACTGCCTTCCTGGCATATCACTCTGCTGCTGGGGGGCAGGAACAACTACCTCTGCCCCCTGTAACTCAGCCTGCCGCTGGGGAGGGAGGAGGCTGCTCTCCTCTCCCTGCACTTCACATTGCCCTCCTGGCATATACCTCTGCTGCTGGGGGGCAGGAACAACTACCTCTGCCCCCTGTAACTCAGCCTGCCGCTGGGGAGGGAGGACGCTGTTCTCCTCTCCCTGCACTTCACACTGCCTTCCTGGCATATCACTCTGCTGCTGGGGGGCAGGAACAACTACCTCTGCCCCCTGTAACTCAGCCTGCCGCTGGGGAGGGAGGACACTGCTCTCCTCTCCCTGTATTTCCCACTGCCTTCCTGGCATACCACTCTGCTGCTGGGGGGCAGGAACAACTACCTCTGCCCCCTGTAACTCAGCCTGCCGCTGGGGAGGGAGGACGCTGCTCTCCTCTCCCTGTACTTCACATTGCCCTCCTGGCATATCACTCTGCTGCTGGGGGGCAGGAACAACTACCTCTGCCCCCTGTAACTCAGCCTGCCGCTGGGGAGGGAGGAGGCTGCTCTCCTCTCCCTGCACTTCACATTGCCCTCCTGGCATATACCTCTGCTGCTGGGGGGCAGGAACAACTACCTCTGCCCCCTGTAACTCAGCCTGCCGCTGGGGAGGGAGGACGCTGTTCTCCTCTCCCTGCACTTCACACTGCCTTCCTGGCATATCACTCTGCTGCTGGGGGGCAGGAACAACTACCTCTGCCCCCTGTAACTCAGCCTGCCGCTGGGGAGGGAGGACACTGCTCTCCTCTCCCTGCACTTTACAATGCCGCTGGGGAATGGAGACTGGGCTCCCAATTCCCTGCAGGACCGGTGGAGAGACCTCGGTCCCATCTCCACTGGCCACCTGGGGTTCTTCCCAGTAAAACTGTACAATATCTTCCCAGCTGAAGGGGTCTGGATCTGGGTCTGCCCTTCCCTGCTGAGCCTTCTCACTGGAGTGGAACAGATTTTGGTAGCCCTGTTCCAGCTCCATCTCCCGGGTCACCAGGTGGACCAGGTCTTGCTCAATCTTATGAGTGTCGTCCCAGTCATACCTGCTCTCCCTCCACTCAAAGAGATCCTGGAACCGGGCTTGTGTAGCGCTCCCAAACTCAGGCTCTGCAAAAGTCTCCCATAACAGGCCAGGACCATCAAACTCGTCTCCCTCTGGCTTGTCATGCTCGGCTGTCCGGGGTAGGTACTGAGCTTCATACCACCAGAGCGCCTGGTAGGCATCCTCCAGCCACATTTCCTGCCATACTAGGTGTTCCAATTCCCTCACCCATTCCTCCAGGGGCTGCTCTCCCAGGAAGGGCATCCGCAGGGCTACTCGCTTCTGCAACCGCTGCTCCTCCTTGGGGAATCTCCCGTCCTGCTGGTATTCCACCATACCCAGTGCCTGGTACCAGATGCCTTTGCGTACTGCATCTCGTTTGTCCATGTCACCCTCATCGAACTCCACTGCTGGTTCCATGCTGGTGCTGTCAGGGTCGCTGTACTGAGACATGCGTTGCCCTCAAATTGTAAAATCCAGAGCGATGGTGTCTCCTGTAGCTGTCCTTCTGGCTGTAGGAACGATCCCGCCGCTTGCCACCAATTGTTACGGACCGTTTCAGCATAAAAGGGGATAAAATCCGTTTAGGCAATAATCCCCTTTTCCCAAAAAGGCACAGCTACTGTAAAAGCACCAAAACTCCCGAATTTGGATATAAACGAATGCACCAAACTCCCGAACTGCATACAAGGGAACAGGGTAGCACTCCAACTGGAACCTCACGAATAGCTGCTAGCAGACGAACAGGAAAAGCAGACATCAGCTTACACTCCTAGCAATCAATCTTCCAGCAGCATACAGTGAATCCCCCCAAGAACGAGACAAGGCTCCGTGTTGAGGGTCAAGCAGTGGTCTCTTTATTCAGGGCTACCTGCCCCTGTATTTATGCAGGTCTCCCACCTGGTGGACACTCCCCTAGGGGACCAGATGGAAGACTGAAACAGCAGACAGACATGTATCATTTTCGTACACACAGCCACAATACTGTCCCATAATGCATCTTGGTTTCCTCCTCTCTGTCCTGGAGATAATTAATGAAGTAATTCAATTATCTCCCAGGACAAAGGCCAGACTCCATTATGCACATGGTGACACAGAAACAGACTATCACTTTAAAATACATACAGACACCTTTTATACACAAAACATAGACATGTAACATATCCCCAGATAGCTCAGGTCTGGGTGCACATTATTAGGTGAATGGCACCCAGACCACCCGAATACAGTTTAAGTGCCATGGAGCTAAAGTCTTTAATTATACGAACAGGCTCCATGGCATTGCTATCTGGGTTACTACAGTTCACATAAAACATAAAATACCGAATTTCCCTGCATTCACCAAATCCATACGAATTTGGTGCATGAAAGCCGGGCAGAAAAGCGCTGGCTGCCCGGGGAGCTCCAGAACACCGCCACCTAGCGGCCGCTAAGTGTAACAGCAGGCACAAAGTTAACAAGCAATTAAGCTGCAGTTAACCGCAGCTTCAGGGAGGTAAATTGGCAGCACACTCCAGCTTCTGGGTGGCCAATTAACAACGCCGGCCGGCTTCCCACGGCTCTGGGGAGGTTGGTGAACGGCTGTTTGTTCGGTATTTGAAATCTACCGAACTGCTATGCAGAAAGGGAGAAATAAATCCTTCTGCACAGTAAAATTAACCCTTTAGCTGCCGGTCCATAATCCAAAGGCAGCAGGCGGGCAACCAGGCTCCTCCAATACAATGTGGCGAGATTGGTTTCGTCACATCCATCAATTCCTTATTTTAATGACATGACGGTTTGGGGATGCATACTCTAGATGCCACAGATCCAAAATGCAAAATCCACAAAAGGCAAGTATAGCTGATCGTATTACTTATCAATACATAGCAATCAATTCCAAACCCAGTACAGAAATGGGTTTATTACTTTCACCTGGTTAAGGCAAGAAATTCAAATGTTAGGATAAATAAAGATCCCTCTAATTGTTGATCATTTTCCGTGTTTCTCGGTTGTAATACAGAAGCCTAATTGTGCTTAGCACTGTGTTCACTAGTTTTGATTGGATTCATGTTCTTATTATCCAGCATGAGCATGAAGGCTTTCAACGGCTCTCCATGTTTATGCTTCAATAGACCAGTTGTTAAGGTTCTTGTTTTTTATGTTCACTGTAACTGAACTGTCCATTGATGATATGTATGGATGCTTTAAAGTACCACCTATACATGCCTTCCTTTGACACTCACATGTCAGGTGGTATTAACAGTGTTACTTTGCAATGCATTAACCATTTATAGCTGCCTGAAGCTCTTAGTGTCAGTCTTTATATGGTTTTGTGAGAGATAAAACCTACAATTTTCTCATGTTTAGCTAAATAGTGCCCCTGTCTCCAAATAAGTATAGTAGTTATTGTCTTACAAAATAATTTGCATCCCCTCTAGCTTTAAGCAATTATTTCAAATTTCCCTTTATTAAAAGGTGTGGATGTATTTTCTTTAGTGCTTCTCTGATGTCATTGTTCCTCAGGCTGTATATTATTGGATTAAGCATTGGGGTCACCACTGTAAAAGACATAGACAGTATTCTGCTTGCCGACAATGATTTTTCATTAGTTGGAACTGTGTAAATGCTAATGAGAGTCCCGTAGTATATGGAAACAACAGTCAAATGGGAGCTGCAGGTAGAGAAGGCTTTCTTTTTCCCACTAATTGATGGAATTTAACAATAGTGAGAGCAATACAGACATACGACACAATTACCATTAAGAAAGGAATAATAACTAGAAATACAGAAATGAACAGAGCTTCTACATGTAATATTAAGGTATCAGAACACAAAGAGTGGATCAAAATCACAAAATAAATGATCAATGATGTTAGGTCCACAAAATACAAGCTGAGTTATTGACAATACAAGTAATAATGCCATAAAAAAGCCTAACACCCAAGATATAACTATTAATTTAATACAAAATGATTGGTCCATTATAGAGTTATATTGCAGGGGGTTACAGATAGCCAAAAATCGATCATAAGACATCACCGTTAATAGTAAATATTCTAAAGCTTCAAAAGCACCGAAGAAGTAGTACTGAGTTATACACGCTTTAAGAGATATAATACCTCCTTCATGATTGACGATGGAAAGCATATGAGGTGCAATACATGTCGTCAACAAAATATCTGATATGGACATTTGAGTAAGAAAGAAATACATTGGAAAATGAAGGTGTCTGAAACATGACACCAACACAATGATGAGGAAATTCCCAGATATTGTCAAACAATAAACAACAAGAATTATAGAAAATAATAAATGTCTCATGCTGTGAAGGTGATGAAATCGCAATAGGATTATCTCAGTGACCATTGTCTGATTCTCCATATCTATTGTCTGCAGATAAAAAAAAGGAATGTTTCATATTATACATTGACAGCAGTTCTAACAGTGGATCGTACCATTGCTTATAATGTATATAAATTGCATTGCTACAATCTATCAGTATACCAGCAATAACCTATTCCCCAAACAGTGTAAATATTGGCTTGATTTCATCTTGTCTTTCAAAGCAAAATAAACGCTTGTAAAAAAGATCAGTTTACCGTTACAGTTGAGCGGACACCTGGGTGTTCGGGTCCAGCGGGTTCGGCCGAACATTGAAAAAAAGTCCGGGTTTGGGATCGAACTTGACCCCGAATTTGACCCCGAACCCTATTGAAGTCAATGGGGACCCGAACTTTTGGGCACAAAAATGCCTCTAAAAAGTCCTGGAAAGGGCTAGAGGGTTGCAAAAGGAAATAAAATGGGGGTAAGAGCCCTGCAAACAAATGTGGATAGGGAAATCACTTAAAATAACAAATATTAAAAATACAACTGAGCCATAATATAGCACTAGATGGAATCTTTGATTTTAACTTTGGAAGAACATAAATCAAAATCTAAAGCATGGCTGTCAGGAGGATCACCAGAATTACCCATTTGAGAGAGGGTTGGAGTGCAGGGTATTCTCTTTCATTGTTCAAACTGAGTTCAACTCCTGAAGCATGGCTTCACAAGCCTCTGCTATTGTGTACATAATTTATACTAAGTGACCCATAGGTTGAGGAGGCGGTGACCGTGGCGGTGTAGGTGGAAGCAGAGGTGGAGGAGGAGGAGGTAGCCATCACTGTTTTTTATATATATATATATATATATATATATATATATATATATATATATATATATATGTTTTTTAAGTGGGGTAGCCCCCAAAATATTGGGACATATAAAAAAAGAAAACAAAGAATAAGTGCACTTGAGTATAACAATGACTGGGTGAGGCTGGTATAAATGTCTATTCTGCACAAGACAAGTCTGGTGGGATCCATGCCTGGTTCCTTTTAATAAATGTGAGCTTGTCCACGTTGGCTGTGGACAGGCGGCTGCACTTGTCTGTGATAACGCCCCCTGCCGTGCTAAACACATGTTCAGACAATACACTGGCTACAGGGCAGGCCAGCACCTCCAAGGCATAAAGGGCAAGTTCAGGCCATGTGCTCAATTTGGAGACCCAGAAGTTGAATGGGGAAGACCCATCAGTTAGTACGTGTAGGCGTGTGCACACGTACTGTTCCACCATGTTGCTGAAACGCTGCCTCCTGCTAAGATGTTCCATATCAGATGGTGGTGCTGGTTGTTGTGGCGTGCTGACAAAATTTTTCCACATTTCGGCCATGCTAACCCTGCCTTCTGAGGTGCTGGCAGTGCCCCAGCTGCGTTGGCAACCTCTTCCTCCTCCTCTGCCTCCACCTTGTGCTTCCACTGAGCCCCTGGTGTCAGTTGGTCATGTCCTCAGCAGCCCGTCTACCAGAGTCCGCTTGTAGTCGCTCATCTTCCGATCACGCACAAGTGAGGGAATTAAGGACGGCACATTGTCCTTGTAACGGGAATCCAGCAGGTTGGCCACCCAGCACAAGTTAGAATGTGGGCAACTCGGCACACAATGCGCAGGCACTGCAGCATGTAGTTGCTCATGTGTGCCAGGCTGCCCAGAGGCAAGGACAAGCTGTCCTCTGTAGGAGGTGTATCGTCTGTGTCCTCTGTATCCCCCCAGCCATGTACAGTGGTGCCCACGAGCTGCGTTGGGTGCCACCCTGCTGTGAACACGGTTCCTCCTCCTCCTCCTCATCCTCCTCATCCTCCAGATCTGTGCCCTGGCTGGACAATTGTATACCTGGCCTATGCCGGTGCAGGAACCCACCCTCCAAGCCACTTGTGAATGACTGGCCTGATAACCATGGAAATGACCACTCCTCCTTTTCCTCCTGTGCCACATCCTCTTACATCATTGCCCGAAGTGTTTTTTCAAGGAGACATAGAAGCAGGATAGTGAGGCTGAAAACAGTGTCATCAGCACTGGCCATGTTGGTGGAGTACTCAAAACAGTGCAAAATGGCACACAGGTCTCGCATGGAGGCCTACTCATTGGTGGTGAAGTGGTGCTGTTCCGCAGAGCGACTGACCCGTGCGTGCTGCAGCTGAAACTCCACTATTGCCTGCTGCTGCTCGCATAGTCTCTCCAGCATGTGCAAGGTGGAGTTCCACCTTTTAGGTACATCGCATATGAGGCGGTGAGCAGGAAGGCCGAAGTTACACTGCAGCGCAGACAGGTGAGCAGCAGCAGGATAAGAACGCCGAAAGCCCGCACAGATGGCCCGCTCTTTCTGCATCAGCTCTAATGTATCTGGGTAGTTTTTCAGGAATTTCTGCACCACCAAATTCAGCACATGCGCCAGTCAAGGGATGTGCATCAAACCAGCTAGGCCCAGAGCTGCTATGAGATTTTGCCCATTATCGCACACCACCAGGCCGGGCTTGAGGCTCAGTGGCAACAACCACTCATCGGTCTGTTGTTCCATACCCGTCCACAGTTCCTGCGCGGTGTGGGTTTTTCCCCCAAAACATATCAGTTTTAAAACAGCCTGCTGTCGTTTCCCCCTGGCTGTGCTGAAGTTGGTGCTGAAGGTGTTATGCTGAGCGGATGAGTAGGTGGTAGAGGAGGAAGAAGCGGAGTAGGAGGAGGAGGCAACAGGAGGCAAAGAGAAATGCCCAGCAATCCTCGGTGGGGGAAGGACATGCGCCAAACTGCTATTCGGCTCAGGCCCAGCCGCCACTACATTTGCCCAGTGTGCAGTTAGGGAGATATAGCGTCCCTGCCCGTGCTTACTGGTCCACGTATCAGTGGTTATGTGGACCTTGGCACAGATGGCGTTGCGCAGTGCACACCTGATTTTGTCCGCCAATTGGTTGTGCAGGGAAGGGATGGCTCACCTGGAAAAGTAATGGCGGCTTGCAAACCACGTACTGTGGGACAGCCACCGCCATCAGGTTTTTAAAACTGTCTGTCTCCAACAGATGGAATGACAGCATTTCAAAGGCCAGGAATTTTGAAATGCTTGCAGTCAGGGCCAAGGATCGTGGGTGGGTAGGGCCATACTTCCTCTTCCTCTCCAGTGTTTAGGAGATGGACAGCCCAACGCTTCCATGGGACAGTGTGGAGATGCTTGGGGATGGTGGCGGACGTGGTGGTGTTGCTGCCACATCCTCTGTTTGCAGGGTGGCAGGTGCCACTGTGGAGGAAGAGGCAGAGACAGCAGCAGAAGAGGAAGCAGGAGGAGCCTGAGACCTTTCTCGGTTTTTGAGGTGCTTACTCCACTGCAGCTGGTGCTTTGCATGTAGATGCCTGGTCATGCAGGTTGTGCTCAGGTTTAGCAAGTTTATGCCTCGCTTCAGTCTCTGATTGCACAGCGTGCAAACCCCTTGTGTCTTGTCGTCAGCACATTGTCTGAAGAACTGCCACACCAGGGAACTCCTTGGAGCTGGCTTTGGTGTGCTCGGTCCCTGGGTGCGGTGGGCAGTAGCCGGCGTACCGTCTAGGGGATGGCTACTCCGCTTTTGCACCCTGCTCCCTCTTATGCTGTGCTGGTGCCTCTGTGCGACCACCGCCTCTTCCTCCAAACTGGACATGTCACTCTCATGACCTTCATTCCATGTGGGGTCTAGGACCTCATCATCCTCCACATCATCTTGCACCCACTCCTCAACCCTGTCCTCCTTGCCGGTCTGCACACTGCAGAAAGCCACAGTAGTTGGCACCTGTGTTTCATCATCATCAGAGACGTGCTGCGGTGGTCTTTGCATGTCCACATCCTGAGACATAAGTGGTTGTGCATCAGTGCACTCAATCTCTTCCACTTCTGGGGCAGGGCTAGGTGGATGACCCTGCCAGCAGAGTCATCAAAAAGCATAAGAGACTGCTGCATGACTTGTGGCTCAGACTGCTTGGCTGATTTGCAAGGGAGTCAGGTGAAAGACAGATGGCCATGGGCTGCAGGTGTCAACTCTGAGCTTTCAGCAGGGGACCGGGTGGGAGACAATGTGCAGGAACTGGAGGCAATGTCAGCCATCGAATCTACTATCGCCTGTACTTGTTCTGGCCTCACCATTCGTAGAGCAGCATTTGGGCCTACCATATAACGCTGAAGGTTCTGTCGCGTACTCGCACCTGAGGAAGGTGTTTCACTTGTGCGTGTAGCTGGCACAGATCAACCACGTCCTCTCCTTGCAACAGGAGCTCCACCAACACCAGCAGCACCATGGCCAGGGCCACGTCCCTTATTTGACGCTCTCCTCATTCTTTGCGTTCACCCACCAAACTAACAGATGGTTTGTCAGACGACAATGTAACCGCCAATAGTCAACGATTTTTATTTCTTTATTTTTTTTTAGTTTATTTATTTTAGTTTATTGGACTGCAAGAAATGCACCGTAGGAAGCATTTGGCACTCATGACCTTCATTCCATGTGGGGTCTAGGACCTCATCATCCTCCGCATCATCTTGCACCCACTCCTCAACCCTGTCCTCCTTGCCGGTCTGCACACTGCAGAAAGCCACAGTAGTTGGCACCTGTGTTTCATCATCATCAGAGACGTGCTGCGGTGGTCTTTGCATGTCCACATCCTGAGACATAAGTGGTTGTGCATCAGTGCACTCAATCTCTTCCACTTCTGGGGCAGGGCTAGGTGGATGACCCTGCCAGCAGAGTCATCAAAAAGCATAAGAGACTGCTGCATGACTTGTGGCTCAGACTGCTTGGCTGATTTGCAAGGGAGTCAGGTGAAAGACAGATGGCCATGGGCTGCAGGTGTCAACTCTGAGCTTTCAGCAGGGGACCGGGTGGGAGACAATGTGCAGGAACTGGAGGCAATGTCAGCCATCGAATCTACTATCGCCTGTACTTGTTCTGGCCTCACCATTCGTAGAGCAGCATTTGGGCCTACCATATAACGCTGAAGGTTCTGTCGCGTACTCGCACCTGAGGAAGGTGTTTCACTTGTGCGTGTAGCTGGCACAGATCAACCACGTCCTCTCCTTGCAACAGGAGCTCCACCAACACCAGCAGCACCATGGCCAGGGCCACGTCCCTTATTTGACGCTCTCCTCATTCTTTGCGTTCACCCACCAAACTAACAGATGGTTTGTCAGACGACAATGTAACCGCCAATAGTCAACGATTTTTATTTCTTTATTTTTTTTTAGTTTATTTATTTTAGTTTATTGGACTGCAAGAAATGCACCGTAGGAAGCATTTGGCACTCATGACCTTCATTCCATGTGGGGTCTAGGACCTCATCATCCTCCACATCATCTTGCACCCACTCCTCAACCCTGTCCTCCTTGCCGGTCTGCACACTGCAGAAAGCCACAGTAGTTGGCACCTGTGTTTCATCATCATCAGAGACGTGCTGCGGTGGTCTTTGCATGTCCACATCCTGAGACATAAGTGGTTGTGCATCAGTGCACTCAATCTCTTCCACTTCTGGGGCAGGGCTAGGTGGATGACCCTGCCAGCAGAGTCATCAAAAAGCATAAGAGACTGCTGCATGACTTGTGGCTCAGACTGCTTGGCTGATTTGCAAGGGAGTCAGGTGAAAGACAGATGGCCATGGGCTGCAGGTGTCAACTCTGAGCTTTCAGCAGGGGACCGGGTGGGAGACAATGTGCAGGAACTGGAGGCAATGTCAGCCATCGAATCTACTATCGCCTGTACTTGTTCTGGCCTCACCATTCGTAGAGCAGCATTTGGGCCTACCATATAACGCTGAAGGTTCTGTCGCGTACTCGCACCTGAGGAAGGTGTTTCACTTGTGCGTGTAGCTGGCACAGATCAACCACGTCCTCTCCTTGCAACAGGAGCTCCACCAACACCAGCAGCACCATGGCCAGGGCCACGTCCCTTATTTGACGCTCTCCTCATTCTTTGCGTTCACCCACCAAACTAACAGATGGTTTGTCAGACGACAATGTAACCGCCAATAGTCAACGATTTTTATTTCTTTATTTTTTTTTAGTTTATTTATTTTAGTTTATTGGACTGCAAGAAATGCACCGTAGGAAGCATTTGGCACTCATGACCTTCATTCCATGTGGGGTCTAGGACCTCATCATCCTCCGCATCATCTTGCACCCACTCCTCAACCCTGTCCTCCTTGCCGGTCTGCACACTGCAGAAAGCCACAGTAGTTGGCACCTGTGTTTCATCATCATCAGAGACGTGCTGCGGTGGTCTTTGCATGTCCACATCCTGAGACATAAGTGGTTGTGCATCAGTGCACTCAATCTCTTCCACTTCTGGGGCAGGGCTAGGTGGATGACCCTGCCAGCAGAGTCATCAAAAAGCATAAGAGACTGCTGCATGACTTGTGGCTCAGACTGCTTGGCTGATTTGCAAGGGAGTCAGGTGAAAGACAGATGGCCATGGGCTGCAGGTGTCAACTCTGAGCTTTCAGCAGGGGACCGGGTGGGAGACAATGTGCAGGAACTGGAGGCAATGTCAGCCATCGAATCTACTATCGCCTGTACTTGTTCTGGCCTCACCATTCGTAGAGCAGCATTTGGGCCTACCATATAACGCTGAAGGTTCTGTCGCGTACTCGCACCTGAGGAAGGTGTTTCACTTGTGCGTGTAGCTGGCACAGATCAACCACGTCCTCTCCTTGCAACAGGAGCTCCACCAACACCAGCAGCACCATGGCCAGGGCCACGTCCCTTATTTGACGCTCTCCTCATTCTTTGCGTTCACCCACCAAACTAACAGATGGTTTGTCAGACGACAATGTAACCGCCAATAGTCAACGATTTTTATTTCTTTATTTTTTTTTAGTTTATTTATTTTAGTTTATTGGACTGCAAGAAATGCACCGTAGGAAGCAAATGTACTATTTGGCACCCAAAAAATTCTAATTTTTGAAAGTGCGATGTAACCACAGTATTTGACGCTTCTATTTGACTCTCAGATATGAAGTACAGGCCCCAAATTTACTATTTAGCAGATTAGCACACAGAAATAAGAATGTTTTCAAATGTGCTGTAAGCGCAGTATTTGACACTTCTATTTGACTCTCAGATATGAAGAGCACGCCCCAATTTTACTATTTAGTATATTAGCACCCAAAGTAAGAATGTATTAAACTGCGCTATAAGCGCAGTATTTGACGCTTCTATTTGACTCTCAGATATAAAGAGAATGCCCCAAATTTACTATTTAGCAGATTAACACTCAGAAAATAAGAATGTTTACAATTGCGCTGTAAGCACAGTATTTGACGCTTCTATTTGACTCTCAGATATGAAGAGCACGCCCCAAATTTACTATTTAGTATATCAGCACCCAGAATAAGAATGTTTCAAACTGCGCTGTAAGCGCAGTATTTGATGCTTGTTTTTGACTCTCAGATATGAATTGCACACCCCAAATATGCTATTTAGCTCCCAAAAAAATTGACTTTTTAAAACTCAGATGTAACCACAGTATTTGACGCTTCTATTTAATTGACTTTTTAAAACTCCGATGTAGCCACAATATTTGACGCTTCTATGTGACTCTCAGATATGAAGTGCACCCCACTAAGGTACTAGTTTGCAGAATTCTTTACTAATCTGTCCCTGAATGCGACAGCATTCTCTCCCTACACTAACAGCTCATTTGATGTGTGGCGCTACGTGACTCCAGCTTATATATAGAGGCTGGGTCACATGCTGCACTGGCCAATCACAGCCATGCCTTTAGTAGGCATGGCTGTGATGGCTTCTAAGGGCACACAAGTCAAACGCTTGTTGATTGGCTGCCCTGCAGCCTTTCAAAACGCGCCATTAAATCGCTGAACACCGAACTCGAACACGAACACAAGCTCCTTACCGGGAAATTTTGGTTTTTCATCGCTGGTGGGCGGTTAGGGATTAGTATGCTCATAAAAAAACTACTTTCTGTTCCTTCTGGAAAGGTAACTTTAGCTCTTGTCCCTTCCCAGTAAATTTACCACCTTAAACGAGGGATGCTTTCACTTGGATGTGATGAATCCACATCTTGCTCTCTTTTAACTTCACATCACTGTGAGTCATGAGTAGAACTTGTACAGAAACAGTCCAGTGTGGCAAAGCTTTTTGTTTTTCCAGGTTTCAGACATTGCAGTTGCTAATTCTGGGTCCCCACTTTGATGCCCAGTGCTTTGGAGTGCAATTCTTCAGGAAGATGCACTGCATCTAGCATTTCTTTAATTTGGGGTCCACTCTAAATTTGTGTCTCCTTTTGCAGTGAGGAATCCTTTTTCTTTTCTTTTTTTTTTTTTTTTATTCTTTTTATTGGGTTTATCACCATAAATCTTTTACAAAAAAGTACATAAAAACATTCATACACAATATCTATAAAAAATATTCATACACATAGACACAAAGACTTCCCCCCCTCCCTCACGAGAGCTCATCATACTACCAATTTCTATTACTTTTTTCAGATGGTAATCTCATTACCTTTACATTTGTATTAGTTTTTTTTCCCAAATTGACCATAGGCTCAAATTATCATCCAGAGTCCTGCAGTAATCCTTTTCCATCTTAATTTGATAGATCATCTGTATTATTATCAACTTTATATTAAAGACGGTATTTCCCTTCCAATTTCTTGCTATTATTATTTTACATGCTATTAAGCAATGAATAATTAAAAATTGATTTATTTTGTTTAATTTTGGCCATTGATGATGTAATAGCATTGTTTCTGGTTTTAGAGGTATTTCAACACCACAAAGTGTGTGGATGATAAGTTGAGCCCACTGCCAGACAACAGTCACTTGTCTACAGGACCACCACATATGAATGTAGTCTCCTTTTTCCTCTCTGCACCTCCAGCATTTCACATCCTTGAGTGAATCAAATTTAACTATTTTGGTTGGAGTCATATACCATTTGTGAACTAGCTTAAAGTGTGTTTCTATTAATATAAAGGAGTGGACAAATTTACTGATTTTTTGTATATTGAATATCCATTCATTTACTTCTATATTGATTTTTAGTTCCATATTCCATTTTTTTATAACGTTGGGGAGGGCTAAGTCCTCCTTTTGTTCCAACATTCTGACACACCTAGAGAACATTTGCTTTATTTTATTGTGATGTAACATTGGTTTTAAAATTTCATACATCTTACCATCTTTTACTATCTCAACTTTCTCCAGAAAGTGTTTTACTCTAAGATAGGTATATACTTCATTAACAGGAACCTTAAACTCTTCTGTCAATATTTTATAGGGTTTAATTTTGCCCTCCTTAATCAATTCTTTTATTGTATTTATTCCCTTTTCCTTCCATGTTTTTAAGGAGATGTTCTCTATGCTTGCTTCTATTATGTCTATTCTTTGAAAATCAAATATTTTATTGGTTAAATCGATTTTCTTCCTTATCTTTTGCCAGACTGGAATAATCTGGTCTAGAATATATGATCTAAATAAATTGTCTTTTTTGTTCTTCCAGACTAAGTTTAGGGAGTCGTTTAATTGACTTGATTCTATTTCTGACCACCACCATATTTCCTCTTTATTTTGATTTATCTGGGTAATCATAGCATGCATTATGATCCCTGCTTCATAATATTTTCTTATATTTGGATATCCCAAACCTCCCTTCTTTAGTCCTTTTGATAATATTCCATTTTTAATTCTAGGTTTCTTTCCTTGCCATACGAAACTAGATAAGGAAGTATTGATCATTGTCAGCCATTCATTAGGGATGCTTAGAGGGATCATTCTAAAAATGTAAATCCATTTTGGCAGAACATATGATTTCAAGATATTAATTCTTCCTCCCCAAGATGCTTCTATTTTTCTCCATTCTTTCAAATTCTTATTAGTTTCTTTTAAGAGGTCCATAAAATTTGTTCGCATAATATTTTTTGGATTTTTACATATTTTTATTCCTAAATATGAAAACGTTTTTACTTTTATAAAGTTATAGGTTTTTTGGTAAAGATCTATTTCTTGACTTGATATATTATTGTATATAGCTATTGATTTTGTTTTATTCAATTTGTAATTTGATACTGAACTATACATTTCAATTTCCGCCATTGCGTTTACTATTGATGTTGACGGATTATTTAGAAAAAGAATGGTGTCATCAGCATAAAGGGAAATTTTCAATTCTTTCTGTCCTACTGTATATCCCTTGATGTTTTCATTATTTCTGATTCTGTTAGCTAATACTTCTATTGTCATTATAAACAATAGGGGAGACAGTGGACAGCCTTGTCTGGTTCCGTTGTTCAATTTGAACCAGTCTGCGCATATGCCCGGGCCAATTGTTCTCGCCATTGGATCTTTATATAGCGCCAAGATTGCGTCAAACAACCATCCCTGTATGCCTATTTCTTCTAAAGTAAGCTTCATAAAGTCCCAGCTGACCCTGTCAAAGGCTTTCTCGGCATCTAAAGACAGGATCAGCATGGGACTTTTTTTGCGCTTTGATGTATCTAGTGCATCTATCAGACGTCTGATGTTATTGCTTGACATTCTATCTGGGACGAACCCTGTTTGGTCAGGATGAATGATTTGATTTATTATTTCTTTTAATCTACTAGCCAAAATAGAAGAGAATATCTTTACATCTACATTTATTAATGATATTGGCCGATAGCTCTGTACTTTTGTTGGGTCTTTCCCTGGTTTCAGTATAGGTAGAATGTTTGCTTTGAGCATTTCTTCTGGGAATCTGCCCTTTTTAACTGCAGTATTAAAAGTGTTTTTTAAATGACCTATCAGTTGTGATTTCATTACTTTATAAAATTTGTTTCCAAATCCATCTGGGCCTGGGGTTTTGTAGGTTTCTAATCTGTCTATTATTATATTAATCTCTTCTTCCGTAATTTCTTTATTTAGCTTTTTTACTTGTATTTCTGTTATTTTATTCAATTTTGCTGCTTTAATATATCTTTTTATTTTTTCTGATGAAGTGATTGTTGATTGACTATATAAATTAGCATAATACTCATTGAATGCTTTCCCTATGTGTTCTGGGAGAAGGGAGATGCTATCATTAGTTATTATTTTGTCGACCTTATTTGATATATTTTTTTTTTTCAACATGTTCGACATGATTTTGTCTGCTCTATTAGATTTATGATAATATTTAATTTTAAGTTTATGCATATTTATTTTGATTTTTTCATAAATTTTTTCCTGTATCTCGGCTTTAATCTTCTCTATTTTTAGCTGATTCTCCTTACTTGGTTTTACATTGTTTGTTTTATTTAAATTGTATAATTCGATGTAGAGATCTTGTACATTTACACCTTTTTTTTTTCTTTAATTTATTAAGCATTATGCAATGTCCCCTTATTACTGCCTTAAATGAACACCATAAAGTATCATTCTCCACTTGTCCGTTATTATTTTCTTCAAAGTAGCAAGTAGTCATTTTATCTATATAGTCTTTATATTCTTTTTCTGCCAGTATTGATTCATCTAACCTCCAGGTTGTATTCTTACAGCACTTAGATCTTTTACTATTTAATTCCAGGCACACGCTATTATGGTCTGACCATATTACTGTTTTGTTTTCTATTTTATGTATTCTTTCTATCAGTTTTAAATCCCCAAAAATAAGATCTATTCGAGAATACGAATCGTGGGGCCAGGAATAAAATGTAAACTCTTTTACTGCGGGATTATTGAGTCTCCATATATCAAATAAACCTTCTCTTTTTATCAAATTACTAAAGTTCCTTGCGTTTTTTAATACTTGTTTATCCCAATTATTATTATTTTTTTCAGAGAACTTATCTAATAATGGATCTTGTATACTATTACAATCTCCTGCATATATCTTTATTCCCACTGCTACTTTCTCAACCTTATTTACTATTTTTCTCAATAGGCATATGGGATTTTTATTAGGCAAGTATACATTGATTAGGGTGAAAAGCTCATCTTCTATTGTGACTACTAAAATAATATATCTCCCCTCCAGGTCTGTTTCCATATATTTTATATTTATTTTTAGATCTTTTGCAAAGAATATTGCTACTCCTCCTTTTTTTCCCTCCTCTCTAGAGGAACAGATTTTTAAGGGGAAGGACCTGCTATTCCATCGTTTTTCATCCTGTTTACGCCAATGTGTCTCTTGTATCATAGCAATTTGAACCTGTTCTTTTTTTAAGTAATCTTGGAAAGCTTGTCTTTTTGGGGGGATATTTAAACCTTGAATATTTAATGTGATTATTTTAACCATTTTCCAAAGTTTTTTTTGTTTTAATTAACCTACTGAGCTCTCGTGAACAATACAAACACTTGACATTACAATACATAACTAAAATATCTACAAGTGTCTTCAACACTTGGAGTATATTTCCACTCATTCCAAGACTCTAAAAAGAGTCAAAAAACACTTTTCTAAGTGGATCTTACTATCCACTAATAACCTTTTCCAGGTTACAGCAGGGGAGGCTGTTTCTCGGGTTTGGAGGAGCCCACCTAAGACTTTTCATTTCCCTTTTCCTCTCTCTTCTCAACACTCATCATCCCTCTCCTCCTACTACTCTCTAAAGTATTTACTTTTACTCTGCTTCCTTTCCTTGAGGAGAGAGATAAGGGGTCGAAAGAGGGGGAGGGGAGAAAAAAAAAAAAAAAACGCCCTGGAGATTATCTTACTTTTTCTTACTAGATTATTTCCTATTTCCCTCTTTTACCTTATTTTCCTACTAATCTAGAGAAACTCATCTCTTTGTTTCTTTAGTCGTTTGGACCCTTTTAATTTATCACTATTGTTCTTATATCCTTTAAACAAAACAACACTTCTATATTGCTATTCTTCTCTTCTATTCCCATTCCCCTCTCCTTCCCTCTTCTATATACATTTAATTTTCACACCTCTCATTTCTTTTTTTTTTCCCTTCTTTTCTCCACCTTATATTGTGTTTCAATACTCTTTTAATTGGTATATATCTTTTGTGATTTAAAGTGCCTCATTAATTTTAATTCTTTCTAATTGTTTTTGTGCAGATTATATATCTGAGTGTTCCTTTTCCTCTTCGTTAACTTTAATGTTTCTTATTTAATATCGTGTGTGTTACCTTGCGTAAACCTTAATTTAGTGAAAAAAAAAAAAAAAAGTGACCATTTGTAATTTCTCTTCCCTTTACTTTTCCCTCTCTTCACTTTCCCTTTTAGCTGTGGTTTCCATCTTATGCTATCCCAGTGTATATCGCAATATTTTTATCATTAATTTTATTTCTTTCTATCAATGTGGAAATTGTGTTTCTAAGTGCACCCTTTTCTCTTCGTAAACTTTGATATATCATACTTAATATCATGTGCTTATCCTTGCTTAAAAAAAAAAAAAAAGGTTTAAGTCTAGAAGTTTGTTTTTTTTTTTCTTTCTAGTTGATTTCTTCTTTTTGAGTAGAGTCTATTTTATGCTTTTAAATATTATGTTTTTAAATATTTCAGTGTCCTTTAGAAGTTTCTAGATGTCTTTGGGTCAGTTGATTTTTCTTTTGATTTTTTTTTCTTCTTCTGTTGATCTCCAGCAGCTTCCCTCTTCCCTCTTCTTCCCTCTCACTCCTCCTCGTCTCTCTTCCCTTTTTTT
This sequence comes from Pelobates fuscus, assembly GCF_036172605.1. NCBI lineage: Eukaryota > Metazoa > Chordata > Amphibia > Anura > Pelobatidae > Pelobates > Pelobates fuscus. Next base: position 408,764,396 of record NC_086319.1, on the reverse strand, counting down.
TCTTCTTCTTTCCTTTTTTATTAAGTTATTTCTCTTTCTTCTTTATCCATTCTTCAATCTGGGATGGAGTCGTAAATATCTCGGTAATTCCTTCTGTGATAATTTTTATTTTACAGGGGTAGATCCAGGAGTATTTGATGTTTGAGTTTCTTAGTGTATTTGTAACTGACATGAATTTCTTTCTTTGTTGTCTAGTGTAGAAAGATAGGTCCTGAAATATCTTGATATCACCAAACTTTTCTATATTAATCTGTTTTTTCCTAAATGCATATAATATTGCTTCCTTAAACTGGAAGGACTGAAAATGGATTATTATATCTCTCGGTGATTGTTGAGGAGCTGTTCTAGCTTTGTTTAAACGATGATATCTCTCCATTTTGGTATTTAGGGTCGGCAAATCTAAATTGAGTGTTACCCATAGAGTATCCAAGTATTCAGGTATTTTATCTTGTGTTACTGCTTCTGAGACATTTCTTAATCTCAAATTGTTTCTTCTTGAACGGTCTTCTAAGTCTCCTAGTTTTCCTTCTATTTGTCTCACTTGCTTATTCAGCTGATCATTTTGTTCTTTGTATGTTCTGCTTTCAAATTCTAGGGCAGTGATTTTGTCTTCACTTTGCTTTAATTGTTCCAATATTTCTACAAATTGTTTTTTTGTCTCAGCTGTATTTTTATTAAATTCAGCTGTTATTGCTACCAATTGCTCTTCTAAGCACTGTTTTAGAAAATCTGCAGTAATGTAGTTTTCTGTTTGACTGGACAGGCTTTGAATTGATTCTTCACCTTTTGATGAATATATATTTGAGATATCAAGATTTTTTTCTTCATTAGGTTTTTGTCCTGGTGAGAAAAAGTTTATGGAGGCCTTTTTTTTTTTTTCTAGTTGTAGATCTTGTTTTGCTGCTTTTTTGATGGCAGCTTTTCCTGATGGCTTAGTTGCCATGCTCTCTCTGCCTTTGTTTCACTCTTCACTTATTTCTTTTCTTCTCCTTTCCTTTTCTGTTTCTTTTTTTTTGAAGGTTTTCAAATAGAGATTATTCAAAACTTTTCCTTTCCTCTGATGATTCTAATTTATTAGTTAACTCTGTGGTTTGATAAATAAAGTTTTTTTTTTTTTTTTCAAGTTTTTCTTTCCTTCACCCCCTTTTCTCTCCTCTTATTCCGTCCTAAATAATAGTAAAAAATATTTTCGATGTCAGTTTTTCCTCCTCTCTTGATCTTCTGTCGGTTCTACCCCCCGTTCTACAGTTATATAAAGAAAGAGGAAGTACTTAGCTTGTCTTCTTTTTCGTTCTTTTTAAAGCCGGTTGTATGCGGTTAATTTTCTCGGCGTCCTTTAACTCTTAAGGCATCCTGGGGTGCTGCTCCTGCTCCTGTTCGCGCTCACACTGATCGGACCGGTAAGTCTGTACCCTCTCCCACGAACTCACGGACTCACAATCGCAATCGGTCTGTTTGCTGTCTGTCAGCACTCTGTTCGCTCTCCTGCACCGGACTCGACCAGTTTTCTTGCGACTCCCACGACCCTTACAAACGGAGCACCTTGCTTCTATCGCTGCCACAGAACGCGACCCACGACCCTTACAAACGGAGCACCTTGCTTCTATCGCTGCCACAGAACGCTGCGTTAATCCTCCATTACGAGTTCAGCCTCCCCGCCTCAGGATGCGTGCGTACCACCGCCCACTTCTACGTCATCACGCAAACGCCCCCCCTTTTTCTTTTCTATAGTGCCCGAAAACATGCAGATCTCTGAATACATATTTCGAGTCTGTCTAAATATTTATCCTCTGTCTTCCTCCAAGATATAATTCTTGTGTTAGCACAAACAACTTGCTCCATGCACTGATACGGGCTGTGCTTCAAGGATTTCATATGAAAACATAATTGCTTGTATAATTTGTAAGAAACTCTCTCTGTTAGTAACTAAAGTAATTTTCAAAAGCAACAGGTACACGGCTCCTCCTTCTTACTAGATAAGCACTAACAAAGTGTTGGGTAGTTCACATTCCTTTGTTTGTAACTGATAACTTGTACAGGTGATACTCAAAAAAATAGAATATTGTGCAAAAGTTAATTTATTTCAGTAATGCAACGCAAAAGGGAAACTAATATATGAGATAGACGCATTACATGCAAAGTGGAATAGTGCAAGCCATGATTTGTCATAAGTGTGATTATTATGGCTTACAGCTCATGAAAATCCCAAATCCACAATCTTTTGCAGCAATTACTGCCCCAATGCGGCGTGGCATGGAAGCTATCAGCCTGTGGCACTGATGAGATGTTATCGAAGACCAGGATGCTTCAATAGCGGCCTTCAGCTCTTCTGCAGTGTTCAGTCTCGTGTCTCTCATCTTTCTCTTGGCAATGCCTCATAGATTTTCTATGTGGATCAGGTCAGGCGAGTTTGCTGGCCAATCAAGTGCAGTAATCCCACAGTCATTGAACCAGGCTGGGTGCTTTTGGCAGTGTAGGCAGGTGCCAAGTCCTGCTGGAAAATGAAGTCAGCATCCCCATAAAGCTTGTCTGCGGAAGGAAGCATGAAGTGCTCCAAAATCTCCTGGTAGATGGCTGCGTTGACATAGGACTTCATGAAGCACAGTGGACCAACACCAGCAGATGACATGGCTCCCCAAATCAACACAGACTGTGGAAACGTCACACTGGACTTCAAGCATCTTGCAGTGTGTGCCTTTCCATTCTTCCCCCAGACACTGGGTCCTTGGTTTCTAAATGAGATGCAAAAGTTGCTCTCATCAGAAAAGAGGACTTTGGACCACTGAGCAACAGACCAGGTCTGTTTTTCTTTAGCCCAGGTAAGACGCTTGTGACATTGTTTGTTGTTCAGGAGTGGCTTGACAAGAGGAATACGACATCTGAAGCCCATGTCCAGGATCCGTCTGTGTGTGGTGGCTCTTGATGCACTGACTTCAGCCTCAGTCCACTCCTTATGAAAGTCCCCAACACATTTGAATGGCCTTTTCCACAATCCTCTCCAGGCTGCGGTCATCCCTGCTGCTTGTGCACCTTTTTCTTCCACACTTTTCCCTTACACATAACTTTCTATTAATGTGCTTTGATACATCCATTTGGGAACTTGCAAAAAAGAGAAAATGCTAGTAAACCTGGAGAGTGCACACACAATAGTTATAGTGCATCTCCAGGCTACTAGTATACGGATCAGCAGTCCCAAATGTTAAAATATAACTTTTAATAATCAATTTAAAAAAGTTAAAAAAGTGTAAGTAAAAAAGGACAGAACTTTCAGTAGTTAGGGCTAAGGAGATAAAGTAGTTACAATCACAACGAAAATAATACCACACTTGGAGTAGTGGCAAAGAGGTGAAAGTACAGGAGGGAAGGGGTTAATAGAGAAAGTCTAAACTCTAATAGAACCCCAGCATTCCCTCACTTGCCGAAATAAACTAAATCTCCACTCTGACGAAATTGCTAACTCCTAAGTAGTGAGCTGCAAAAGTCAGCTTGACGATTCAATCCCTGTCTACTCTTAGAGATTTCTGTCCTGACTAAAAACAATACGATAGTATACAGTTCTCGAGGAGGGTAAATAAGTCTAAGGTTAATCACACAGGAGCGTCCTCCCTATTTGTCCAGAGCACCCCCCTTTTGTACAGTTCGTCCCGACGCGCGTTTCGCCGACTGACGGCTTTTCAAGGGAACCGGTTAAGTGAGAGATCCTCATTTAAATACCCCGCCCTCTCTTGTGATTGGCTAAAGATATTAGCCTACGTAAGAGAGGGGGTGGGGACTGGTCTCGTCCGTGATTAACCCTATAGGGGTCAGAGAGAGTGTGCACTTGGACAAGCGCTCAGTTAGATAAGAACACCATTACAGTGGGAAGTTCTGTATTTAAATCAATAGTTCAGCTCGAACATAAATGATACTTTTAGACTACTATATACAACATGCAGTGGGAGTTGAAAGGAGGGCACCCAAACCCTCAACTCTTAAACCACTGTTCGATACATTGTAGTTATAGACTCAGTTTCACTAGTAGATACTAATATAATTGTAAACACAGTTTTGCATTCACAATTAAGTATTGTGTAAGCAATATTGCAACTACTATATTCATGCTCCTTTTAGTGAAAACAATGTGATACAAATTCATTTAAGGTGATATACATCACTCACTGTGTTAGAAGTATTGACTTGAGACAATTACACATTTTCTGTATTAACCCTTGAATTAAGAGAAACAGGTGGTGAAATTAATTCAATTCAATATCATCCTGTGTAGTCAGTTGATCAAGATAATATAAAAAAAAGGGGGCATACGGAGTAATTATCCTATATCCTTGAATGTCATGCAGAAAGACTATTGTAATTTGACCATACATCTTACAAAGTCCTTCTGGGAGGTATGGACAAGACAAAATCTCAGAGGTTGATCCAGTCATGTACTAAAATTGTATAGTCACTAAAACCCTCTAGGTGTGAATAAACGGAGTGAAGTTAAATTCCTCATTTAATCCTTTAGGGTATAGTGTTTGAAAAGAGTAGATCCATCTGGACTCAGCTTTCAGTAAGGAGACATTAATGTCCCCCTTCCTGTGGTTCTGAAAGATTTTTTGGATCACCTGGAATTTAAGTACATTGGTTCGAGAGGCATGATTAAGTCGTACATGTCTAGCGATGGGTGTGTCCATATTGGGATTCATGATGGAATTGACATGTTGTAGAATCCGACGGCGTAATTGTTGGTATGTCTTTCCAATGTACTGTAAGCCACAGATACATGTTATGAGATATATTACATTAGTGGAGCTACAGTTAATAAAGGTGTTGACCACTACGTCTTTGGACATTCTTTTATTGTGCACAGTTTTTGACGGCAAGATGAAATCACAGGCCTTACAGTGGCCGCACTTAAATAGACCCTTAGTTTGGAGCCATCTAGTATAGTATAATGTGATAAGTTGAATAAGTATTATATAAACAGTGTAAATGTAAACATATGTTTATAGCATGATTGATTATCCATAAGTGTATATAGCATATATGAAATGTTTTATAGGCATATAGACACTTATTGAAGTGTGAGGATCAGCTGTGAAGACTGCCAACTTAATAGGAGACTACCAACAGATGAAATCCATTTACACAGGACCGATGAGGAAGGAAGGACAAGCCCATGTGATTGAATTACACTTAGGGATTAGCCCTATTTAAAGGACTTGTGGGTGGGGGGATGTTAGGCTGCTTTTTTGACTATTACATTGATTGTTTTTAATATTGTGGTCCCTGAGGAGGTCCCATATTCTGTAGAAGGGACGAAACGCGTAGGACCATTGTTTGTATTTATTTTATATATTTTTATACATTATTAAAGCTGCTGTTTTTTCAACCTTCACCCAGAGTCCTGTACTTGAGTGGAAGTCTCCAGGGGAATCTCCCAGGCCCCCCATATCATCAGGGGAGGCACCATAAATGCCTAAATCACACAAGATTCTGTGTGCATTTAAAATTGTGCAGTTTGTAAATCGTATAACAATATTACGCTACATTTCTTTTGTATATTTTTATTTAGATATTCAGCCGGTTCCCTCGTTGTGTGTGTATATATATATATAGAAGGCGTATGCCTGAAGTTGTGGGAGGGATTTTAAGCCTATTTAAACCCAGCAAACCCCTTACTCACCTGTCTTCGACGATTTCGGAAATTCCCGCCTTCATTTCCGCTTCACGGACCTCTGACGTCAATCTGCCGCGACGCTCGTACATAGCCCGCCGGTTTCGTGAGTATTTTCATACGCATCGGAAGCCATTCGTCGGTTCATCAAAAATGTAAGTCCATTCGAATAATCTTCATCATATACATACTTTCCGTACGCATTATCATCCGACGGTATAAAATACTTTGTACAGCCAGTTCGTCACACTCGCTATTTGGGTATGTTTTGTTTGTTTATATGCCTCTAACACACACATATCAACTCGGAATTGCATTTCCCTGTATGTCTCACACTGTTCGGCGATATTGTTGATTGGTTCATGTGTCAGGACAAATGTTCTTTTCGAACAACTACACTGCCCACAGTTAGGCATTGCTGGCCAACACAGCCGCACAGATAGTAATGAGAGCCGGAATAAATCACGTTCATTGGGTTTGAATGACAGTCCGGGCCAGTGCTGGTCACGAGTGGGCGATAGATCTCAAGGGTTCCTACCAAGGCATTACATTAACGAGAACAAGCCTATAGTGTTGGAATGGGGTGAGTGGCGCCATGCAAAAGCCACATTCGTAGTTGTTCAATGAGCTGTATTGAGGTTAGACATATCTCACTGAGAGAGAAGTGGTTAGACTGAGAAACGTTAAGATCATGTACATAGGTTTCACATTGTAGGATACACGCTTATTCAGATTCCACAGTGTTAGACTATGCATGGGGCGCACAATCATTATTCAATATTAAACTGGTCTCACATGAATATTCTACATGCAGTAGGAGTAGAGTGGTACAAACTTTGGTACAAACTTTGCATAACACTTTTATAGAAGTTCTGTACTGCGCATCTGGTGGCTGTGTGATGATAAGAATTAAGAACTCACCCTGAGAGGAGAGCGCTGTAATCTGGGTGATAACTAAGTCTTTACATCCTTTTAACCCGTTTTTATGGTGTGTATACGCTTTGTACCAACTAATTCGTGCTAAATTATATGTAGGCTCTGCGGGCGAGACACCATTCTGACACGCCTATATTGATAGACAGACAGATGTATTAAATGCAAAGCACATGAGAGCATTTTACAGGCTATCCTGCATAACAGAATGGATAGCGGGTTCTGCATGTTACTGTGACTTTCTAATGAACGTGTCAATCACACGTCATTTAACACAGAGCAGAGAGTTGCATTCATGCTCTAGGCATGAAGGGGTTGCAGTGCCCCCTTTGCTTTCTGTGTTCCAGTTTTAGCCGACATGTCCGCACAAATGACATGGATCTATACACCTGTTGGATTGCAGTCTCTCTAGCTTTAGAATACTATTAGTCTCATTCTGTGCTACCTACAAAGCACAGTCTCAGAGCCGCATACACGCTGCACACAGATAGTCTTTGTATACAGTCTTATCTACATTACACTGTCTGTATACTGAGTAAGTAGGTGATCCCCCTCTTCTCCCCACACCCCCCTCTCCCATTGTCTGTACACGGTTGCACATTCATGGTAGTAACATATTTAGAGAGAGTTTCAGTACGTGGAGTGAATGCTCCCCTCGGCTGAGTTAGATCCTTCATACATTAACACTATCCCCACAGAGGGCTTGATTAACATACTGGCGGCGTTACGGGAAGCCATACAGGCATCCGATTAGGAGTACTGATCATATGTAGATATGAGAGAACGCCGCACTGACTTTCTTTAACCTGCTCATCATTGTGAGGGTCTTTGCAACAATGTATTTACACTACAAACGGAGCGTTGTCCGAACCAGTCCTAATTCATCTTCAGTCAGTGCAGCCATATACGTTAAATGGAAAACCCGGCGTGCTCCTACGCAGACAAGCACGTATGTTACTGGACTAGTGCATCTCAGTTCACACTGCAGTTCTGGTGAGCGAGCCTCGGCAAGGGCAAGCACGTGTTTTTGACAATACTATGAACATGATCAGCATATATAAAAAAAAACAATACGTTTATTCGTATTACATTTCGATCTGGCACCACGAGCCCCGAGGGCCATGCGTACAATCATACACGCATTCTAGTTTATACGTCCCGACCTTCTGGACCCCACATGCTCATTGGGCACTCCAGTTTCGGTTGATCCGTATGATCCTACCTCATTGCCACCCACGTTTCATTCAGTAGTATGTCCTCTCTCACTAACTAACTTCCATCTTAGTTAGCAACTGCTGGCTGTTAGGTTCCTAGATGTCCACTAGTTATTATTCCCCCTGGCTTCTTTGCCATAGGTTAGTGGTCCTGCGAGGCCAACACCCATCCTCATACTTGGAGGTACTACGCCCCTCGGGCCAAATCATAGTTAGTCGCCTCGCATTGTGGCATAGAGAGGGCCTCATCTGTCACTCCCATTCTATCTTATGTTTCACTCTCACCGAGAGGCCGACACCCCGCCACAACATTCAGTGGCCACACTGCCCCCTCGCGCCAACGCATAGATAGAGCCTCTCAAGCCGCTTGGCAAATAGCAGGGCCTCACCTGTCACCAACCTAGAGTAATCTTTAGTTTCGATTGTGAGTTACATACTCTTCCAGTGATACAAACAGTATGTCAGAACTATCATACTAGGCTAATCCTGTGCTTTCAATACGCTATCTCTTACGGGCTAAGGGTCTGCTAGATACTTAGTTATAGCAGTACGAGGATACCAATTTACATGTTACCCCAACCTGTCACTCGCTGGTGATCCTTAAGTACCACATACACTACGTGCCCAGGCCAAGCTAGTAGACACCAAGACTAGCGGTTCCTCCAACAACTTGTTTCAGGCATTCCTTACATATATTCAGTTAAATGCGTATGTTGGGTCTCACGTTGCCTTTCACGTTACACGTTGTACAGGTTTTGTATTGGACCTTCATCAGGCCCTCCAGACGCTGACGTACATACAGTGACTGCTTCCAGACTCATGCATTACAGATATACTATTTATTACTGCGCAACATTTTGGGGGCATTTAGTACATTGAGTTCTAGATTACCATTTATCGACTCATACTATCACTTAATTTTCACGTCGACGTCACTTATACAAGCATTACAGGATAAGCTTTAGCAATCTGATTAGACCGGGTGAACGGATTTCCCACTTGTTTCATATCGAACATCGAGGCATCACTCTGCCTCCATTTCGACCAAACGATTACCATTCAAATCCTTATCTACTAAGTAGAGACTTGTCTGCACGCTTGACATTCGCAGGGTCCTCCATGCGCATTCAATTCTTTCATCACACACTTGACGTTGTTCACGTTTCACTTTATTTAAGTTTAAGAAGTCCATCAGGAGTTACTTTAGGTCATGCTGGACGTTTCGATTTAAGTTGTAACACCTTAAGCATCCTATATTACAAACTTTTACAATCTCATGCCTACCAAGCAACTGCTTAGGGTACTTGCTATACAAACACATATCATCTTCGAATTTAAACTACAATCAAAGCTCCTTTTCAGGTTCCTCTCTTGTGCAAACGTTTCCCTACGGTGAGTCACGGCTTTGCATTCTATTCTTCGGTTCACATCACAACAGTTAGTTTCATCAGGTGCCTGTTACAGTCCTTTTTCGCTGCGGTTTAATGCAGGTGATCACACGTGCACGGTCAGGTTAACGCTTGTCCACAAGAGGTTCACACCCTGCCGCGCGTAGTTAGTACAAGTCCGCATGGCCCAAATCATGGGTAGGGCCTCTCTCAGACACAGGGCTACTGGCACGGCCTCAACTCTTACGGGATAGCCCTTATCTTCGCCTATTGGTACCCATTAGCTAGCAGCTCTACTACACGAGGATTTCAATGGGCATCTGAGTTTTGCATAATTTAAACATATTACGTTTCCTTCCTCCTTACAGCATGCCATAAGAACTAGCTCCAGGTAACGTATTATCTTTCATAAACGCTAACCCTGTCGTCTCAAGTCCCCTGCAGTATCCTCCGCCTTAGACACTTCCGGAGTCCTGAAGTCGGACCTTGCTTAAACGTAATGGTTGAGATAAAAGTACACGCAGTCCAGATTTCCTCTGCAGGTCAAAAAAGGTATCGATCATGCCTGGAGATAGAGTCTACGCAGGTAAGATTGGTCTACTAATACTAAGCAAACGTACTCTACGGCTTACGATATGTGTAAGTATTGTATGTGGTTCAAGATAATAATTGCGTTCTGATTATGATGGTTGCTTGTACAATTTTTGCCACATCTCAAACAGTTCATGCTATACATTCGCTTCTCGTTTATTAGTCTTAGCCTCAATCCAAATTCCTTCTCGGGACATTCATTCCGTATTAGGGCCGCCACAGCAGCCTCAAGTTGTCAAGTTCCAACTCATCTTGTAGAGAAGATGGGACGCTGGAAGTCCTCGACATACAACCGGTACATTCCAAATCCAGAGAAGAAATCAGGCTCGCTTTCTATAATATGTCTACATGATGTTGTTATGATTAATATATGTTACATACTTTTTGGCCCTCTTTTTGCAGGCCTAACCTCACGTCGGTTTCGGCACACCTCAACCGACTCTTATATATTATAAACTACACACACTTTAATGTGCGCCCCTTCCATAATCCCGTACACAAATAGAAGGCGTATGCCTGAAGTTGTGGGAGGGATTTTAAGCCTATTTAAACCCAGCAAACCCCTTACTCACCTGTCTTCGACGATTTCGGAAATGCTAACCCTGTCGTCTCAAGTCCCCTGCAGTATCCTCCGCCTTAGACACTTCCGGAGTCCTGAAGTCGGACCTTGCTTAAACGTAATGGTTGAGATAAAAGTACACGCAGTCCAGATTTCCTCTGCAGGTCAAAAAAGGTATCGATCATGCCTGGAGATAGAGTCTACGCAGGTAAGATTGGTCTACTAATACTAAGCAAACGTACTCTACGGCTTACGATATGTGTAAGTATTGTATGTGGTTCAAGATAATAATTGCGTTCTGATTATGATGGTTGCTCGTACAATTTTTGCCACATCTCAAACAGTTCATGCTATACATTCGCTTCTCGTTTATTAGTCTTAGCCTCAATCCAAATTCCTTCTCGGGACATTCATTCCGTATTAGGGCCGCCACAGCAGCCTCAAGTTGTCAAGTTCCAACTCATCTTGTAGAGAAGATGGGACGCTGGAAGTCCTCGACATACAACCGGTACATTCCAAATCCAGAGAAGAAATCAGGCTCGCTTTCTATAATATGTCTACATGATGTTGTTATGATTAATATATGTTACATACTTTTTGGCCCTCTTTTTGCAGGCCTAACCTCACGTCGGTTTCGGCACACCTCAACCGACTCTTATATATTATAAACTACACACACTTTAATGTGCGCCCCTTCCATAATCCCGTACACAAATAGAAGGCGTATGCCTGAAGTTGTGGGAGGGATTTTAAGCCTATTTAAACCCAGCAAACCCCTTACTCACCTGTCTTCGACGATTTCGGAAATGCTAACCCTGTCGTCTCAAGTCCCCTGCAGTATCCTCCGCCTTAGACACTTCCGGAGTCCTGAAGTCGGACCTTGCTTAAACGTAATGGTTGAGATAAAAGTACACGCAGTCCAGATTTCCTCTGCAGGTCAAAAAAGGTATCGATCATGCCTGGAGATAGAGTCTACGCAGGTAAGATTGGTCTACTAATACTAAGCAAACGTACTCTACGGCTTACGATATGTGTAAGTATTGTATGTGGTTCAAGATAATAATTGCGTTCTGATTATGATGGTTGCTCGTACAATTTTTGCCACATCTCAAACAGTTCATGCTATACATTCGCTTCTCGTTTATTAGTCTTAGCCTCAATCCAAATTCCTTCTCGGGACATTCATTCCGTATTAGGGCCGCCACAGCAGCCTCAAGTTGTCAAGTTCCAACTCATCTTGTAGAGAAGATGGGACGCTGGAAGTCCTCGACATACAACCGGTACATTCCAAATCCAGAGAAGAAATCAGGCTCGCTTTCTATAATATGTCTACATGATGTTGTTATGATTAATATATGTTACATACTTTTTGGCCCTCTTTTTGCAGGCCTAACCTCACGTCGGCACACCTCAACCGACTCTTATATATTATAAACTACACACACTTTAATGTGCGCCCCTTCCATAATCCCGTACACAAATAGAAGGCGTATGCCTGAAGTTGTGGGAGGGATTTTAAGCCTATTTAAACCCAGCAAACCCCTTACTCACCTGTCTTCGACGATTTCGGAAATTCCCTCCCACCACACCCTCTTTATATATCATTATATCTGGGTGGGCCCTCTTTTTGCAGGCCAAACCTCGCGTCGGTTTCGGCACACCTCAACCGAGATATAAAAAAATACAAATAACCGCAAATATATATCTATATATAAACAAAATTGAAAAATCAAGATGCACTCACAGGTCTTCATATATGTGGAAAAAAATGGTGCTTTATTAATCCATATGTAGTATACAAAAAAATCAATCGACGTTTCGACCCTGCCGGGTCTTTTTCAAGATCATTGAATACATGACAATAAAGTGTATATCTATTAAATATAAAAATATGTAAATGTGCACTTACCCAATGGTGAGGTGAAGTGGAGTGCGTCTGCCCGTTAGAACCGTTAGAAGTGAATGGAAGCCGCACAGAACGTCACGTGATCGGGACGTCCGGTGGAGAAAAGTGGTTGCCATAGTGATAATATACAAAGAAACTAAATCACATACCGAGCGCATATCAAGAGAACCGCTGTGGAGGAGAGTTGGTAGTATTAACTGTCAGCGAGCTATAGATACAAATGATGCCAAATAAAAAATTAAATAGAGTAGATGAATAACCAGTGCTGTGATGTGAAAATTAAAGTGATAGTGACACACAAGTGAAACAATATATGCAAACAAAATATACAGTCTACTAAGCAAAATCTAAATCATGGCATCATATATTTAAAAACAAAGCAAAAAATCTGAAGATATTAATGACTCAATATATTAATGGACAACTAAAGAATAATAATCTTATCCTTACAATCAGAGAATAAACACTAAAAAAATAAATAGTGTATAATATACTGATTGTGTGGAAAACTGATTATGAAAAAAATAATAATAAATAGCTCAAAGCTTTACACGGGCATAATCTAACAAATGCTAGGAGAAAAATATGAAGTCTAAAGGCCTGAGAGAATAGTAGACTGATGTAAAGACACCGTATGATGTTAGAAAGACAACTGTCACAATGTACTGGCAGCATGGAGATATAATAAACAAATAAATAAATAAACAACACCTATGAATAAAAACTAAAATAGTTACTTGAAAGTATACCCAGAAAATATCAGTTACTTGTCAATAAACAAATTTGCAACACAAAATTGCGATACTATGAATGTAGCATATGATTGCTACATACATCTAAAGATTGTAAATTGTATGTGAAAAAGGATATACTATCCTAAAAAAGCACACCACTTATTACCATTAGACACATAGTAATAGCAGGTAAAAAAAATGTAAATAATGAAAAAATGTTTAAATAAAAAACAAAACAATAAAAAAAAAAAAAAATAGAAAAATAAAAAATAATAGTAAAGACAAGTTTAAAGGGCCCAACTATATCTAAAAAGTATGCAAATGGCCACGTGTACACTAAACCCAAATGGTAACTAAAAATAGAAAAAGGATAAAAAATAAATAAAATAAAAAATAAAAATAAAAAATGGGTTGTTATGAACCAAAAAATTATATAACCATGGAGTACACGATATTCTCATTCAAGCCTTTAGGAATAACTGTATCCAAATAATGGATCCAATAGGCCTCTCTCTGTAAGAGAGTTCTTGATCGATCACCCCCTCGGTCCAAAGGAGGAACATGATCAATACCAATAAATTTGAGCGTGGGTAAATGATGTTGCATAGCCAAAAAGTGGTTGGCCACTGTTTTTTCCGTAGTTTGATCCCGATATGCCGTCATTATCCCAGATCGGTGTCCTCTCATCCTGTCATGTAGAGTAAGATCTGTCTTACCGGCATACGATAGTCCACATGGACATGTCACCATATAGATGACATGATCCGTGGTGCAAGTTATATGATGATTAATCGGTATTCGTTTGCCCATATGTGGATGGGCAAAAGAAGTACTGGTTAACATATGGCTACAGGTCACACATCCAGTACACTTGAAGCAGCCCTTCTTTTAATCCATGTTTTTTTCATGTAAGATTGTGTGGGGTCATTGCGAACGAATAAGTCCCTGAGATTACGGTTTCTTTTGTAACTGATCATAGGCCGTTGTTGAAAAATTGAAGGAAGATTACTGTCAGCTTGTATCACATCCCAATGTCTTTGTATGGTATTTTTTTTTTTTCAGTTGCTGTGTTGTAGGTCATGGGGAGAAATAACTGTCTTCATAGTTTTGGTTTTTTTTCGGAAACAAGGCGTTCTCTAGCTCTCTGTTCAGCGATATCCAATATGTGTGGAGCATAACCCCTATCGATAAAGCGTTGCTTCATTTCAGCCAGTTGAAGATTCATTCGAGGGATGTCACTATTATAGCGCAGAACTCTAAGGAACTGTGAAATAGGAAGGGAATCCTTTAAGTGTTGAGGGTGAAAACTGGTAGCTGATAAGATAGTGTTTCTGTCCGTTTCTTTACGTTGTAAAGTGTAGCCAATTTCACCTGTTTTTTTTATATAATAAAACATCCAAGAAATGAATTTAGTCACAATTGTGATTAAGGGTAAATTTTATTTTAGTAGGTAGCATATTTAGTTGTTGAACCATTTCTTCCAGTTCCTGTTGTGAAGTAGTCCATAAGAGAAGGATATCATCCACAAATCTAAAATATTTCAATATTTTCTTCGTATATGTGGAGAAAATATATTGTTGTTCAAACCATGACATAAAGATGTTGGCATATGAGGGAGCCATAGCCGCCCCCATAGCGGTCCCAGATGTTTGCAAATAAAAGTTGCCTTCAAATTTAAAGTAATTACAGGAAAGTGCAATTGTAAGCAATTCCAAAATGAATTCAATTGGGGGGCCTTTGTACACTTAAGATTTAGAGAGAGCAATCCGAACAGCTTCTATACCTTCTAACTGAGGTATTGCCGTATATAAATTTTGAACATCCAAGGTGGCAAACATAAACATGCGTTGTGTATCATTACCAAGATCCCTGAGTTGCCAAAGGAGATCTTGGGTATCCTTAAGGCAAAACGGTAACTCTTTAACACAATCTTGTAGATAATAATCCACATATTTGGCAATAGGTTCTAGAAGGCCACCCCTAGCCGACACTATAGGTCTGCCTGGAGGGTTTTGGCTGGATTTGTGGATCTTAGGTAAAGTGTAGAGAACCGGATGTATAGGATGAGTCACATATAGGTACTTGGCTGTATTGGAATCCACATAACCAGCTTGAAGGCCAATTTCAATAAGTTGATAAATCTTTTTTTGGAATGACTGAACAGGATCGTAAGTGAGTTTTCGATATGTGGATGTATCATTCAATTGTCGCATGATTTCACATTTATATTGTTGATAAGATTGGATCACAACGCCTCCGCCTTTGTCTGCGGGGCGAATTACAATATTCACATAATCACGTAGATCTTGAAGTGCAGCTTTTTCATCCAGAGTCAGATTAGGTCTATGTTTAGGCGTTTTTTTTTATAATATTTAACGCGTCCCTATGTATGGTCTGTACAAAAGTTTTGATGGTCATATTGTTTGATTTGATATCTTTCTTCTCTTTGGTAATAAAAGGGCTTGATTGATATGTAGAACTTTCTTTTCTGTATTCATTAGCATACAAGGTGCGTTGTAATTTGTACATATCAATTTCAACAGAAAATGCCTGGGGTTTTTTAACAGGAGTAAACGTTAAACCTTTACTTAGAAGACTGTGATGAACTTTAGTCAATTGTTTGTTGGAGAGATTAAATACTACGGACGTCTCTTCTGTGATGGGGGTTTTGCGGCTGTGTTGGCATATCTGGTGACCCTTTTTCCCTCGCCTGGGGGGTCCCTTTTTTCTATGTCGCTGGATTCCATACTCATGCCTGGGGGATCCTGGTGATGGATACCGGCTCCTAAAAAAGGTACAGTTCTAGACTGGTGTCTGGTGTCTTTGGACTCAGTGTCTGAAGCCGATTCCCCTGAACTAATATCAATCGTATGTATGGAGGGTCTGGTGATACGAGGTCTGAATCTAGGAGGAGCATTCCTAGTGTTTGTGTCCATACCACTGAGCCATCTATACACTTGATGATGGGTATAGTCATGGTTAACTTTATTTAATTTTTGTTTTTTAAACCGAATTAAATCGTTCTGATACTTCTGAATATCATCGTGTAATTTGATTAACATCTCATTCGCTGTGGGTGCCTGTAGAGAGGTGACATTTGTTGCTTCAAACTCCTGGATAGATTTTTTCACCTGAATTAACTCCTTCCCGACCTCTTCAACTACTATAACCATCCAATCTAATGAACACTTTTTGGAAATGTTCATCCACCGATTGCAAAAATCTGGATTCTGTCTACCAATGGTGGGGGCATTTCTGACTCTGAATCCTCTAGGTATTCTTTTTGCACGGTAGTAATCGGAAATGAAAACTCCGTGCACGTCCAGATCTATCTCACGTCTTTTTAACTTTAATAAATCATTATATAATTCTTTAGGTGTATTAGTATGTGAGAGATCTTTAGTAGACCGAGGCCATAAGACAGATAAAGCATGTTCATCACTAATTAATGTTTCAGCCGTATCAGCTAGAGCACCAGATCTTGCTAAAAAAAATCCTCCATGCTGTAACAACTTGAAAAAGGAGCAGAATAAATCCAAAAAATATAATAATAAGCAATAGCAATAGCAATATATATAATTACATAAATGATTACATAAGTATACATGTAGAATTTTAATACAAATATATGTATATATATTACAATTCTACATGTATATTTAAGTAATTTTTTAACATAATTATGTGATTTAATTAATTAACATTTGATTGACATACCTGACAACCCAGCAGTAACCCTGTAACTTTCCAAGACACCATAAAACCTGTACATGGGGGTACTGTTTTACTAGGGAGACTTCGTTGAACACAAATATTAGTGTTTCAAAATGATAAATTGGATTACAATGATGATATTTTCAGTAAAAGTGAAGTTTGTTGCATTTTTCAAACACAAACTGCACTTTTACTGACAATATTATTGTTGAAATATGTTTTACTGTTTTAAAACTCTTATGTTTGTGTTCAGTGAAGTCTCCCAAGTATAACAGTACCCCTCATGTGCAGGTGTTATGGTGTTTTGGAAAGTTAGAGAGTCAAATATAAGACTTGCATTTCATTTATTTTCACATTGAAATTTGCCAGTTTGGTAATGTTGCCTTTGTGTCAGGGTGGCGGTCCGGTGCCCGGGACCCAGACACTATCCAGGCGGCGGATCAGGACCGGGACCCAGTACGCCTGATGTTCAGAGTAGGAGTCACAGCGTGGAGGTGGATTAGCAGGGTAACCGCACGCCCCCTGGTGTTGAGCACCAGCGTTTGTGCAGCCACATACCAAGACCCTGAATCAGCTTCAGCGGATACCAGGAACTAGGAGCATGGAAATTAGAAGACCTCCCAGGAGCTGAATAGGGAGGCTCTGCAGCAAGATTGTATCCAGTACTAGAAACAAGGCAAGACTAGAGATAGGCACCAAACATGAAAACAAGACAGAACTAATAGAACCCAGAACCAGAGAAGGATAGTAAGCTAAACCCAGAACATATACACAAGACATGAGGAAAACATGAACATAACATGGGCAAGACTGGACAGGACTGTACATGGACTGGGTATACAAACTAAAACAAGACAAGATAACAAAGGCAAAACAAGAGGAGAAATAACTAAGTACTACATGTGGAAATATGGGGATTTAGTCACACTATATAATCATACATTGCATAAGCCTGCCAACAACGCCAATGCACCCCATATCTGGCAGGTCCTACACTGCCTAATGAATACTAAAATAACCACAGATTCAGAACACATATATAGTACTTACCTGCAAGAAAGGACAGAAGCAGTGAGCAGCTGCCTGCAGGAACACTGAAACATAATGAAAGATGGAAACAAACGGGTGTGTCAAAATAAAACAAACATTTAAATGAAACCTGAAGACTGGGAAATCCAGGGACGAACTATAGGAATGAACCCAGAAATCCCAGCATAAAGAAAACCAGACAGACTAGAAAACCAAGCAAGAATAGCAAAAAGAGTACTGGATACCAGAAGCCAAGGCCAGGCATCTCCACAGAACAGAGCAGGATGTGACATAACGCCCCTCTTAAGGAGTGAACTCCGGACGCTCCAAACAGCTCCCAGGCAGAGACCAGGAATGGTGAGCGGATCCTGCAACGAAGTCCTCTTGACTTCCACGGAGGCAAGGATCCCCTACCGGAAAGGCCTCCTGCATAGGAACCACCAGCAACGAAAGAAGGTCCACTCAAAAACAGAAGCATTACCAGGAAACAGAATCAGAGTAGGTTGTGACCTAACGCCCCTCTTAAGGAGCGAACTCCAGATGTCCCAAACAGCTCCCAGGCAGAGACCAGGAATGGCGAGCGGATCCTGCAACAAAGTCCTCTTGACTTCCACAAAGGCAAGGATGCCCCGCCGGACGAAAGGCCTCCTGCATAGGAACCACCAGAAAAGGAGCACTACTACGAAACAGGAACCAAGCAACACAAGAGAACACCTGAAGCGACCACCGTACAGCGTAGCAGATCGTCCTCCTCCACGACAAAAATGAGGAAGCCATCTCCAGCAGACTGGTCCAGATACAGGAACTCTTGCATGCCGAAACAGGAACTAGAACAAGAAGCATAACAAGATGACACCTGCAGAGACCACCAAAAAGCTTGGCAGATCGCCCCCTCCAAGACAAAAATCAGACAGACTGAACAGGAATGAGGAAGTCATCTCCAGCAGACTGGTCAAGATACAGGTACTCTTGTATGCTGCATAATCCAGGCAGGACAGGATACAGGCATAACAGATCAGGAAAGCTGCAGGGTCCACTCCACGAACTCCAAGGGCCTATGGCCATACTGTCAGGGTGGTGGTCCGGAGCCCAGGACCCAGACAAATGTCCGGGCGGCGGAGCAGGACCGGGACCCAGTATGCCTGATGTTCAGAGTAGGAGTCACAGCGTGGAGATGGATTAGCAGGGTCTGGTGCAGGGTAAACAGACGCCCCCTGGTGTTGAGCACCAGCGTTTGTGCAGCCACATACCAAGACCCTGAATCAGCTTCAGCGGATACCAGGAACTAGGGGCATGGAAATTAGCAGACCTCCCAGGAGCTGAATAGGGAGGCTCTGCAGCAAGATTGTATCCAGTACTAGAAACAAGGCAAGACTAGAGATAGGCACCAAACATGAAAACAAGACAGAACTAATAGAACACAGAACCAGAGAAGGATAGTAAGCTAAACCCAGAACATATACACAAGACATGAGGAAAACATGAACATTAGTGATGTCGCGAACCCAAAATTTTCGGTTCGCGAACGCGAACTTCCGCAAACGTTCGCGAACCGGCGAACCGGGCAAACCGTGCGAACCGGGCGAACCGCCATTGACTTCAATAGGCAGGCGAATTTGAAAAACCCACAGGGACTCTTTCTGGCCACAAAAGTGATGGAAAAGTTGTTTCAAGGGGACTAACACCTTGACTGTGGCATGCCGGAGGGGGATCCATGGCAAAACACCCATGGAAATTACACAGTTGATGCAGAGTCTGGTTTTAATCCATAAAGGGCAGAAATCACCTAACATTCCTAAATCGCAATGACTATGGATTGACACCTGACATATGACATATTGACACCTGTTCTTAGAGCCCCTGATGCACACGGACACAGAGCAGAATAGGGACTGTTCCCCTTACATAGGGTCACTTGGCAGATATGGATTGACACCTGTCCTCAAAGCCCCTGATACACACTGACAAAGAGCGTAATAGAGACTGTTCCCTGTCCTCAGAGACCATGATACACACTGACAAAGAGCAGAATAGAGACTGTTCCCTGTCCTCAAAGCCCCTGATACACACTGACACAGAGCAGAATAGAGACTGTTCCCCGTCCTCAAAGCCCCTGATACACACTGACACAGAGCAGAATAGAGACTGTTCCCCGTCCTCAAAGCCCCTGATACACACTGACACAGAGCAGAATAGGGACTGTTCCCCCTACATAGGGTCAGATCTGGATTGACACCTGTCCTCAGAGACCCTGATACACACTGACACAGAGCAGAATGGGGAATATTCACTAAATTCCAAACATTGTTATACAGGGGAATATTCAGTAAATAAGGATAAGGTGGGGGACCTACTGTCCTCCCCCACCCGGCCCCCACCCCTGCGCGGTGGGTGGGGAGCATAAATCACATTGTTATACAGGGGAATATTCAGTAAATAAGGATAAGGTGGGGGACCTACTGTCCTCCCCCCTGCCCCCACCCGAGAGCGGTGGGTGGGGGCCATAAAAATAATGAGGGGGGGGACCTACTGTATGATGTTGTATCGATCAGGTAGTGTAAGGGTTACGCCCGCTTCACAGTGACAGACCAAACTCCCCGTTTAACGCACCGCAAACAACCGCAAACAGTCCATTTGCACAAGGTTGGATACCAAGCTAGCCATGTCCCGTTCCTTGTCCTCACTGATGTCATTGAGGTCTCTTCCTCCACCCCGCCACATACAACACCAAGGGTCCCCGAAAGATGACAACAAGCCCCCTGGGACGCCTGCTGTGTTTGGTCTTCCACCTCCTCAAAGCCACCTTCCTCCTCTGACTCCTCTTCTTCAGACTCCTCTCTCTGCGTTGCCTCTCTCTGCGTTATTATAAGGTGTGTTAACTTAGTAGTACTATTCTTATCAGTTTAATACCTGTTGCGTCTCCTATCAGTGGACGTGTTATGGCAGCGATTTTTGGAACAGGAAGATGGAAGAAGATGCTTGGTCGGTCCTCCTACTTCAAATTTGGGGCACTGCGCGTGCAATCTAATGTGCCATCAGATAGGAGTGGTGTGTTTAGTACTATTCTTATCAGTTTAATACCTGTTGCATCTCCTATCAGTGGACATGTATATGGCAGCGATTTTTGGAACAGGGAGATGGAAGAAGATGCTTGGTCGGTCCTCCTACTTCAAATTTGGGGCACTGCGCGTGCAATCTAATGTGCCACCAGATAGGAGTGGTGTGTTTAGTACTATTCTTATCAGTTTAATACCTGTTGCGTCTCCTATCAGTGGACATGTATATGGCAGCGATTTTTTGAACAGGGAGATGGAAGAAGATGCTTGGCCGGTCCTCCTACTTCAAATTTGGGGCACTGCGCTTGAAATCTAATGTGCCACCAGATAGGAGTGGTGTGTTTAGTACTATTCTTATCAGTTTAATACCTGTTGCGTCTCCTATCAGTGGACGTGTATATGGCAGCAATTTTTGGAACAGGGAGATGGAAAAAGATGCTTGGTCGGTCTTCCTACTTCAAATTTGGGGCACTGCGCGTGCAATCTAATGTGCCACCAGATAGGAGTGGTGTGTTTAGTACTATTCCTATCAGTTTAATACCTTTTGCGTCTCCTATCAGTGGACGTGTATATGGCAGCGATTTTAGGAACCGCACACCTGGGACCCGAGCAAGGTCACTTCGTTCAACAGGCTACAACATTTGTCCCTGGAAACCTAGCCTGGACATCATGCACAACTTGAATGGAAAACGGGACTAACAACCCTGCTTACGGAGACTCTCAGGTCATTGATCGTGTCAAGAGGAGGGGAACAACTTCAAAAAAAGATTACTGGCAAATTCTTAAAAAAAAGGGGGAAACTGCTGCTGCTGAAAATGCCAATACCTGACTAGAACGCTACAGATCCCATTACCAAATGCGTACTTGCGACGTCTACAAAGGACTCTCACTAGCTTTGTGTGGGCACACAAAAAAATCAGGGTAGCCACTAGCATACTCACCAAACCCCTAGAGCAGGGAGGGCTAGGACTACCAGAGGTGAGAACCTACTATAGGGCAGCGCTGATGGCCACCGCCCTGCAGGCACACACAGCCCACAACAGACCACAATGGGTGGACATGGAATCAACGTGGGCTTGCCCCAAAGGCCTTATGTACTTATTCGGGGTCCCACATAGACATCGCCCTAAGCTACCAGACACACCGGCTACTACCGCAATCCTGCTGAGAACCTGGGATACGATTAAACCACAATTAGGTTTGTAATGGTATTTATTAATTAATGACTTTTTGTCATAAAAAAGCATAATGAGATTAATGCTTTAGATGCACCACTAGATGTCAGTAAAGCATAATGAGCTTAATGCTTTAGAGGCACCACTAGGGGTCAGTGTGCTAACTCATGTGCTTCTGGCAGTGAGATCACAGGCCAGCCTACTTACTGGATAAAACCAAATAGTAGGAGGAATTCAGTCTCTTTTCCTTTGCTTGCATTGATTGAACATGTAGCTGACTGTATAGCTCCAGCCAAACAGGCTGGAGCCGTGTAAGTAATATGTTGTAGTTTTGTATTGTGTAATTATTGTAGTAAATTGACATTCTGCTAGCATTTGTTTAATTGTTATTATAATTATATTAAATATACATGTAATACTACAATGTTTTGTGTATTTCCTATTATATATTCAACCATAATACCGAACTCTAAAAAATATTAATGTTGTTATTTGTTGCTTATTTATTATATATGAATTATTAAATTAATATTCATATTTAAGTCACGACCATAACACTTGGCGACGAAGATATGGGATTATGCTGGAATATTAGAGAAAATACAAAAGTTATGCATTTTGTTTAATACATAGAGTCAATTGTCTATCTGTATAGAAGTGAATAAATTGATGATCTGGTTTTAATGGAATGAATACAGCTAGCAAATAGGGATTAGATATTTGTTTTTAATGTATCTCTTGCTGTAGAACATAGTGATGAATTATTGTGTTGCTTGTTACCAATCTTTGGTCATTTTTATATAGAAAAAATATACTTTACTTTTTGTCTGACCATGTGGATTTTAATCCACCATTGACCACATGGTGTGAATGAGTTGAGGCCTAGTTTCATTGTTTGCTACCATTTGCATAGGAAAAGACTTTTCACTAAACTAGTTCACCAGGTTTTATTGCTAAATTACTAATTTACATTTGTTTGGCATTCATGGATTTGTCTAGTTGAAAAGAGATTTGGACAAAATGTATTACATTTAGTAGTTAAGAAAAAGATACGTTTAGTAAAGCAGATTCAGTGAATAATAGATTTATGTGTGCGTATACACAGAATATTAGTATAAATATATATATATGATTTTGACTCATGAAGGAGAGACCACCTTTTATTTTTTAACAGCTGTGTGACCATGCTTTTCAGCTACAGCTGGGGGAGAATTTGTCCTTGTTGGGGGTGGGTAGTCTTGCCTGTATGAGAAAAATAAACTGCATTGTTTTGTAAATTGGTTTGCCTAAACTAATCAATTTGTGGAGTGTTTTTCAGCTTTATTATCCAGGACTAAGGAATTACTGGACATATGATGGAATTTCAGGAACTGGTAACAAATGAACTGAAAAAATTGTAAAATAATTCATTTTTCCTATTTAGTCTGAATATTTTAACAAGTTAGCATTTTTAACAAAGTAAGTGTATGGGCTCAGATTAAGATTTATATTATTTTAGAAGCCATCTATAGCTGATTTTAATATTTCCATGCTTTGAATTAGGGTGTATCTGCCTAGCGGGTGAACCTCCATAACGTGGGCTGTGATTTTAGTTACAGTAGCGGGTGGGGAACCTGAGCTAGGGGGTATTTAAACGTGTCCGGATAAGGGGGAGCATACCCAATAGTTGTTGTGCAGTTCTATCCTGTATTATTATATTATTTGAAACCCTGTATTACTTATAAGTAGCGTTTTGTAACTTATTTGTAATTGTTTATATATATTGCTCTGGGAAAGGGATAGACTAAATCTCTGAGAGACCTGGAAATATATTTTAAAAAGGGCGTATTACACTAGTGGTAGGGTGGCCTATCATGACCATAGAGACCCTTGGTGACTAGTTTTTGTTGTATATTGCCCTGGGAAGGGGATACGCTATTTAATAGAAATTCCTGAGAGACCAGGAAATATACAATAAGTGATACGTGAGTGTACTGGTTAAATTGCAGACATATTGGCCCAGAACCTTTAATCGAGCCGGAAAAGAGGCTGCTGTATGTTTGCTCCTCTATAATTTTGCAGGGGCGGTCACCCCCATGCGGAAAGCCACTGCCATCACAGGATGGTTAGTTGTGCAGGCCCTTAGCCGCGAGGTGCAAGCATGTCCGTGGAAAGGCTAGAAATTAATAGGGAGTCACTCATAGCTGTCAGAAGTGTTGAACTTTGAGACATATTGACCTATATCCTTTCAGAGGCGGAAGAGGTGTTGTGGTTCACTCCTCTATAATTTAACCAAAGGGTGGAGAGTTATTAAACATGTTTAGGTTGGCTAGAAATGTGTTTCCTGAATTGCAGAGAAGATGCAGAAAGCAGCTATTAGCTTATTGTTTTTTAAGAGCCTTGTAAAAAAAAAATTAAGAAAGTTATCTTGTTGAAAAAATTGTTTATAAAATGAAAAGCTGAAGGAGTGTGTTTACATGTCTGTGTGTGTGTGTATATATATATATATATTCTAAGTAAAATATTTGCAGTATACGCTATAAGTGACTAGGAAAGTAATCCTGATCTGTTTTCTAACTTTTTCAGATGTAGCAGAAACCAGAGGTGGACATTGGAACACAGATAGAATATCAGATGGAGACCAGTGTTTAAATGTTGACCTTTGATGAGCTATTGAATGTTTTATTTTCTTGTCTATTTAACATGTCTATGCTATGATTTTGTGCATACTATTCTCTTATTTCTAGTAATTGTATTGCAATTGAAACCCTTATGTATTATTGTTGTATGTATGTATGTATGCTTGCATGTGAAAGGGGGGAATTGACCCATAGGGACCAGGGGGTATTTTTGTGTAAACCAAACTGGGGTGGGAGGGCTCTAATGAGGGAACCCCATTGTCCAGTAGGTGCTTGATTTGTGTCTGTTTAAAGTGCATGAGTGGTTGCAGTTAAAAAAAAACAAAACAAAAAAACGGAAGAGTGATAAGAGGGATAAGAGAAAGTAGGCATTTTGGGTTATCTATACATGTTTAAATAGAAGGGTGGTAAATAGGAATGTAATTGTTTTGGTTAATGTTTAGATTAAATTAGTTAAATACAGCAGTGATAACAAGTGTTTAGATTAAATTGGTAAATGCAGCAGTACTAACGAGTGTTTGGGTTAAATTGGTAGATACAGCAGTGATATTGTGTTTTTATCTCTGAATCAGGAGTGTGCTGGATGTGAAGAGAGGTGTGTAGGTATTTATGCAAACGCCATAGGGAAAAATATGGTTAAGACACCACAATCAAATGGTACTTGTGATGATTGGCACAGTTATTTGCCATTTATGTTTGTGTTCGTCATTGCCTGTGTTTTCATTCAAGAACTTTCAAGCAAGGATATTTTAAGAAGAAGCACTGGACACTATGCTCAACTGTTGCTGTAAGGAGAAAAAATATTGCAGCTAAGAGTGGTGAGAGTTGGAACAAAATGCATCAGGAGCAGGAAACTGTTACGTCAAGGTGGTTAATGGTATAAAGAAAGAAAAAACAAAACAATGTGACCACAAACACACAAAAGTCCTTGATCACATGAACTGTTATGAGAAGAAATACTGAAGCTGCGAGTGATGGGAGTAGGTAAAATAATACAGCCAGAGCAGGATACTGTGACAATTGACCACAAACACACAGAAGTCCCTGCACACATGAACTGTAAATACAAAAATCCTACGTCCTTGTTTGCTCAAACTATTTCATTCATCCCTGTCTCTATGCGTATGTTCTATGAGACTGTCGAAGAATAGAGTATCCAGTTTCCAGGACTAATGTTTGTGAAAATTCCAGGCACACAGACCAGCCAGAGGCTACAGAAATCGAGTCGGTCTGTGCCATGATTCATAGGTGTTATGAGTTTGTGGTGTCTAATACTATATTAAGCTCCAAAACACATCCTCACATGAACACAATATCATTGGTTAATCTAATAAAACATGGTTTGAGTTGTTCATTATTATAAGGGTGGGTATGTGCCTACTTTAGGCCAAGGTTTCCCAACTGGTAATGCATGTGCTCAATGGTGAACATTTATATAAGAAATAAAATGTGAATGGGTAATAATTAATGGGTAAATGGGTATCGTTCTTCAAAAGGTGGGTTTTGTTGTAGGGCAGGTAGTGTTAAAATGGGGAAGATTCAAAATGTACTGGTTTTATAAATGCTTGTTTTATGACATAAGTCAAAGGGTGGTTTGTAATGGTATCTATTAATTAATGACTTTACATCATAAATAAAGCATATTTAGTGTAATGCTTTGGAGGCACCACTAGGGGCAGTGTGTAGGAAGACATGTGCTTCTGGCAGTGACATCACAGGCCAGCCTACTTACACTGAATAAAAACCAGATGTAGGAGAAACTCTGTCTCTTTTTGCCTGTACCTGACTGGACCTAAGATGTAGTACCAGCTCTGACAACCCAAGCCAAAGGGCTGGGGCCTTGTAAGTAATATAAATCCATTGTAACATTTAGCAATTGTAATAGCCTTTTGTTAGTTTTGTTTTGTGTAATTATTGTAGTAAATTGACATTCTGCTAGCATTTGTTTAATTGTTATTATAATTATATTAAATATACATTTAATACTACAATGTTTTGTGTATTTCCTATTATATATTCAACCATAATACCGAACTCTAAAAAATATTAATGTTGTTATTTGTTGCTTAATTATTATATATTAATTATTAAATTAATATTCATATTTAAGTCACAACTTTAACAACGGTGACCTTGACTCTACTGCCGCATCCCAACTTCACCTAACTCAAGTTCGGAAACAAATCAACACAACACTTTTCGAAGCCCAACTATTCGATAGTTGGAGAACCATCCACCCTACACGTAAGGATTATTCATTCTACTCCCCTCCCTCGGGGACTTACTCCAGTATTGACACCTTCTTCCTCCAACACAGATTCCTCCACTTAGCTAAATCAGCTACGTACGGGCCGATTACTTGGTCGGACCTCGCACCTCTGACGCTGGAACTGTTGATCCCCTCCATACCTAACCCGACATCCCAATGGAAACTTAATGACCTGATCCTAAACGACCCTGAGGTAATTTCGCAACTCCAACATACAATCACTTCCTATTTTTCAGACAACGCACACCCAGACAGCTCACCTGCTCTAATCTGGGAAGCACACAAAGCTGTAGTAAGGGGCGAACTGATTAAAATAGCTGCCCATTTAAAGCGGAAGAGAGAACACACGATCACGCAATTGATTTGTGAGTTAAAAATACTTGAAAGTAGACACCATCAAGGGCTCCAAGGCCTAAAGGAATATAAACACATACTAAAAAAGAGATCTGAATTGACTATACTTCTACATCTCCACGCCAAACGCAAAATCTCTCTGATTAAATTGAGACAAATTGTCAGCGGCGATGTTACAAACACCAGGTACATGAAAACAAACTAAAAATAAATTGTGGCATGCGGACAACCGAGTGAGTTTCCTTAGAAATCTCATGATCGTTAAAGATGATGAGCGTCCCTTGTTAATGAAATGACACGTGGCTTGGTTGTCTTAGTAACAACGAACCAATGACCCTGACTACAAATGACCCCATGCCACAGCAACCACCACAATGGGGTAGATCTCAAAAAAGAGTTGAGGTAGTGAAAAAACTTTCCAAATCCAGGACTTCTACAGGCCAACTACCCCAAAGCCATTCGTTCCCATAGATAGCTGCAAAACCTGTCGTAGACGCCGCGTCTGACCATAAGGTTGGTGACGTCTTAGACAATCCTGGGAGGAACATGCTTTTACCATTCCATGTGGTTGAGAAATTATTCCACATGAGCAGGTCTGCTGTGGCTTAGGTATCTAGGGACAGCCTATGATCTTTGTGTCGGAAGTGTGGAAACAGGCAAAGAAGTCTAGAAATGAAAGCACGGCCTTATGGTATGAGGCGCATGGCAAAATTTAAGGAACCTAGTAGGGATTGTAGTTTCTTGTGGTTGCAAGAACCAAGCAGAATGTAGTAAATGATGTTGTTGAGAGTGTTCCCTATTTTGTCTTGTGGTAAACTTGCTTGCATGAATGCAGAGTGAAGTTGGATGCCAAGGAATGTGATGATAGTATCCGGGCCTTCTGTTTTCTTAGGGGATACTGGGATACCCAAGTGGTCAAAAAGACTAATGGCATTCTTGAGGATTCTAGGGGGAAAGGTGTGTTCTTCGACCAGCAAGAAGTCATCTAGATAGTGTTTGACTGTGGGGCATATGGATATGTTTGATAACAACCAGCAAAGACTTTCTGCAAATATATTGAACAATTTTGGGCTACTCTTTGACCCAAAAGTTAAGCGGGAGAAGAAATATGAACTGCCTTCCCAATTAATGCCATGTAAGTGCCAAGGTGTGGGGTAGATTGGTAGTAGTTTGAATGCATTGATGATATCAGTCTTACTTAACCAAGCTCCAACCCCTGCTTGAATGAGAGCTGTAATGGCATGATCAATGGTGGCATATTGTAAGGAAAACTCCTCAGAGGGTATGAGGGAGTTGAGACGTGGGGAAGCAGAGGTGTGTGGTGCTGATAAGTCTATAATCAGTCTTTGTTTGAGGGAGGATTTCCCAGTGACAATCCCAATGGGGTTTGTACGCCATGCTGTAAATGGTGGGGATTGGAAAGGCCCAAGTAGAAACCCCTCTGCAATCTCTTGGGTTATAAGTGTGTTTACAACCGTAGGGTTCTGTTGTGCTGACCGCAAGTTTGTGCATTCTAGATTCCCTGAAAGCATGTGTACGATACCCATATGGAAGCCCTCAGAAAACTCAGAGATTAGGAAATCTACTAGATGTCTGGAAGGGTGATGAGTCAGTAATGCTGAAAATGCATTGATGTTAACAGACGTTAAGTACGGTTTTGGGTACATTTTATTGGGACACATGGTTTTAGGATGTGGCCGGAAACCTTTTGAACATATATGCAACAATCTGCATGCACTGAAACTACACGTACCAAATTGTTACAGATCTGGGATTTACCAAAAAAGATAATGGGACGACCCAATTTGTCTCTGGTAGTTTTCTCCGTTCTACCAGAGGTGCTAGGGACTGGAGCACAAGAGTGATCATCCGCTGTGTTGGGACAAAAAGTTGGTTGTGTGGGTAGTGGAAGAGCAGGATGTACAAGTTGGCGTCTTAAGACCTGAAAAGTGTCTGCAGAATATCTCTGTATCCAGTTTGCTCTAGTTGGTTCTGTTCCCGAATTGGGAGAGAGCACCAGACACTTTGGTTGAAAAAGACCTATGGTAGTCGTAAAATGCTGTACCACCATATTTGTTTCCTAGGTCTACCAGCTTGTGCATGTATAGATCAAATTCTTCCCTTCTGTTAGGGTAAACAGTACAAATCACATCTCAATAAATGCCAAAGGCTAAAACAAACTCAGGGATGGTCAGTTTCCTGTTTAACCGTGAATCCCTGGATCTGACCACCACAGATACATTATCATAAGCCATAAGCATACGTTTTATTCTTGACAATATCCTGGGAGGCAATAAGCAGTGATGATAAGTTGACATCTTTACCTGGATATCTTTCTTAATGTGAGCTGGAATCATGTGTGCAGGGTTAATGTCATAAACATCAGCAGAAGTGACTGAACCAACTAATTGGGATTCAGTTGATGCAGGTTGTAGTGTAGTGGGAGGTCCAGCCTTAGTGAGGGCTTTGGTGACAGACTTAAGATTCCCCAGCCTGTCGTTCACTTTGCTCATGGAATTCATGAGTGATGATAACATAGCATGAATGTCACCCGAATTGGTGTTGCTGGTGCCTTCCCCCGCCTCTATGTTATCTGTGGATGTACGGAGCAGCTTATATAGTTCCACTTTCCTTGCTGTAGCTGAATAGGGTATTTGTTGCCTTCTTAGCTCGGTAGTAATGCGTGGCATTATTCAGGATCTGATCAATGCAGGACTAGCAACATCCCCTCAACGTGAAGGTGTGCTGGATCTAGCCGGAGTGCTAAGTAGAGAGAATTCCTTTGCACCTTCTTGAGACATGCTAAAAACCATGAAGATTGACATTATTACTTGAACAACAGGGGTCTTGTACTGGCTTGCTAGCTAAATTCGCATAGCGAAACGATTATTTCTTGGTTTTGGTGACTGGTGAGGCCCTGCTAGTTGCCAAGTGGCTTGAGAGGCTCTATGTTATGGCATGAGGGGATTTTTGGGACCACAGAACATAGTGGCGGGATATCGGCCTCTCGGTGCCTGTAACCAGAAAATAGGAAAGGGAGTGACAGGTAAGGCCCTCTCTATGTTACTATTTGAGGCGACTAGCTAACGAGTGGCCCGATGGGTGAATGCCTCTGAGTGTGAGGCGGGGTGTTGGCCTCGCGGGACCACTAATTGAAAAACATGAATGTCGAGAAAAAGGAAAATACCTAATGGACCCTAAAGTCCCTAATTGCCAGTACGCTATTATCTATTCCTGGGGAAAAATAGAATATATATATACCCCGTCAGCAGGCGTATGTACCTGGTATGTATGTTTTATGAACTGATAATCTGTATAGGTTTTAGTAGTACCTGTAACCTGAACGGATAAAACAACATATGAAATAATAGATACAGACATACACCAGGAGACATAAATGTAGTAAAAACATAGAAACATAGAATGTGACGGCAGATAAGAACCATTCGGCCCATCTAGTCTGCCCAATTTTCTAAATACTTTCATTAATCTCCGTACTTATCTTATAGTTAGGATAGCCTTATGCCTATCCCATGCATGCTTAAACTCCTTTACGGTGTTAACCTCTACCACTTCAGCTGGAAGGCCATTCCATGCATCCACTACCCTCTCAGTAAAGTAATACTTCCTGATATTATTTTTAAACCTTTGTCCCTCTATTTAAGACTATGTCCTCTTGTTGTGGTAGTTTTTCTTCTTATAAATATAGTCTCCTCCTTTACTGTGTTGATTCCCTTTATGTATTTAAATGCATCTATCATATCCCCCCTGTCTCTTCTTTCCTCCAAGCTATACATGTTAAGATCATTTAACCTTTCCTGGTAAGTTTTATCCTGCAATCCATGAACCAGTTTAGTAGCCCTTCTCTGAACTCTCTCTAAGGTAGCAATATCCTTCTGAAGATACGGTCTCCAGTACTGCGTACAATACTCCAAGTGAGGTCTCACCAGTGTTCTGTACAATGGCATGAGCACTTCCCTCTTTCTACTGCTAATACCTCTCCCTATACAACCAAGCATTCTGCTAGCATTTCCTGCTGCTCTATTACATTGTCTGCCTACCTTTAAGTCATCAGAAATAATCACCCCTAAATCCCTTTCCTCAGATGTTGAGGTTAGGACTCTATCAAATATTCTGTACTCTGCCCTTGGGTTTTTACGTCCAAGATGCATTATCTTGCACTTATCTACATTAAATGTCAGTTGCCACAACTCTGACCATTTTTCTAGTTTACCTAAATCATTTGCCATTTGGCTTATCCCTCCTGGAACATCAACCCTGTTACATATCTTAGTATCATCCGCAAAAAGACACACCTTACCATCAAGACCTTCTGCAATAACACTAATAAAAATATTTAGAATGGAATGGGTCCAAGTACAGATCCATGAGGTACCCCACTGGTGATAAGCCCAAGCTTCGAATATACTCCATTGACTACAACCCTCTGTTGCCTGTCACTCAGCCACTGTCTCACCCATTCAACAATATTGGAATCCAAACTTAAAGATTGCAGTTTATTGATAAGCCTTCTATGTGCAACAGTGTCAAAAGCCTTACTGAAATCTAGGTAAGCAATGTCTACTGCACCACCCTGATCTATAATTTTAGTTACCCAATCAAAAAATCTATAAGATTAGTTTGGCATGATCTCCCTGAAGTAAACCCATGTTGTCTCTGATCTTGAAATCCATGTGTTTTTAGATGTTCAACAATCCTATCCTTTAACATGGTTTCCATCACTTTCCCCACTACTGAAGTAAGGCTTACTGGCCTATAGTTGCCCGACTCCTCCCAACCTCCCAACTTGCCCAACTTTCAATCTTCTGGCACTACTCCTGTTATCAATGATTGGTTAAATAAATCTGTTAATGGTTTTGCTAGTACACCACTAAGCTCTTTTAATAGCTTTGGGTGTATTCCATCAGGTCCCATTCACTTATTTGTCTTTACTTTTGACAGTTGAAATAGAACCTCTTCCTCTGTAAACTCACGTGTAATAAATAACTAATTTATCCTTTTTCTTAACTGAGGTCCCTCTCCTTCATTTTCATCTGTAAATACCGAACAAAAATATTAATTGAGGCAGTCAACTCAACCTTTATCCTCTTCTACATACCTTCCTTCTTTTGTTTTTAATCTAACTAATCCTTGTTTTACTTTTCTTTTCACATTTATGTATCTAAAAAAAGTTTTGTCCCCCTTTTTTACTGACTGTGCTATTTTCTCTTCTGTGTGTGATTTGGAAACTTGCTTATCCTCTTTCTGCCTAATCTTATAGATCATTCTGTCTTCCTCACTCTGTTTTTTTTATAATTACTAAATGCTAACTTTGTTTTTTACTATTTTGGCCACATCTGCAGAGTACCACTGTGATTGACAGCTGTCAAACAGAATATGTGAAAATTCAAACACAAAGTGTGTAACAGTAATATTCTTATAATAAATTGTGAAACACGCTGTATGGTTTTTGACTGGGAGGGGTCAGTATTTGTAGGTATTTTAATGAAATGCTGTATTTCGTGTGTTTGCGCACTAAATGTTTTGCCTTATGAGTTTGTGCTGTCAGTAGCTGAATCAATGTGCTGCATGATTAAAGCAGACTATCTCCCGTTTGGGAGTGTGGGAATGCCATTAGAGGTTGTAAACCATGAGTGTTCGGCAGAAGATCCCACACATCAATTGTATGTGCTATCCTGAGAGATGAGGGGGCAACCTGTAGGGGTCAGTAGTGAGCATGCTCTTGAACCGCCGTTCGTGTGAGATTATGTGCACGAACGCAATAGCCTGGTATGAGAGGCAAATGTAACGAACAGTGCTCCCCTTCAGGGGTTTGGTAAATCAAGAATGAGCAAGAACAAGTGGAATACGTTAGATCATTAGGTGCAAAACGAACGGCTTTGCACGAAACAGTAAAAGTAAGTATCAGAAACGTGAAACAAGCGAAAGAACCGTAAAGTGAGGACCCGACCCGTGATGACGCCGTGGGAATGTGCCTGGCGCGTGACGGGTAGGTCAACTTATGGTTTTGTGAGTATCTGAACTCTATCTGCAATGCTGACTGAAGAAAAGGAGCTGGTCGACCGGGAAACCCTGCGGCTGGATTCCTGGACACAGCTAGAGTAGGAGACCTCGTGGAGCAAAGGTATTTTCCACATGTTCCCTTTCAGCTCATAGAACAGAAATCAGACGAAACGGGTAGGTACATCTTTGTGAAAGGGAAAATCGGTAACTCAGTGGTGACCCTGGCGAATCTGTACCTCCCTAACAAGAAACAATGCCAGACACTGCAAAAGATATTAAGCACACTTTCGCAGTTCCAAGAAGGCCTTCTACTCATGGGAGGGGACATGAACCTTTCACTGGAGCTGGACACATCACCCTCACGTAACGATTTTAATATATCCACTCGCATTAGATTTCAAAACATACTTCAGGACGCTAGATTGTTTGACTGCTGGCGGACACTACACCCCACCAAAAAGGAATACTCATTTTACTCGCCTCCCTCGGGAAGCTACTCCAGGATTGACATGCTATTCATGCAACACAGTCGACTGGAGCTTCTGAATGACGCTAAGTATGGCCAAATTACTTGGTCAGACCACGCCCCACTCTCAGTGGATCTCACTCTACCATCCCTACCCAAACATCTGCCCCAATGGAGACTGAATGATCTCTTTATGAACTATCCAGATAATACTAATTACATAAAAGATCACCTAACCCATTACTTCACAGAGAATGCAATCCCTGACACGTCTCCGGCCGTGGTCTGGGAGGCACATAAATGTGTTATCAGAGGGGAACTGATAAAGCTAGCCTCCAACCTGAATCGCATGAGAGCGAGTAGAATTTTCTCCCTCACCAATCAGATGAAAAATCTGGAGGATCAACACTGCAGAGATCACTCTATAATCACATACAAGACGTTAATAACGTTGTGAAGTGAGCTCACAACAACTCTCCATCTCTATGCAAAAAAGAAACTTCCTTAAAGAAACACACATATTATACCCAGGGAGGGAAGGGAGGGAAATTACTGGCTCAGGCTCTAAAACAGGGCAAACAATCAACATTCATAACGGGCATAAAACCCCACAATGGGGCATACACACAAATGATGCCGGATATACTGAAGGCATTCACTAATTATAACACAGAGCTTTATAACCTTAGGGACTCACCCCCAGATCCCACTCAAATACAAGATTTTCTCCAAAAACACATCAAACGCACACTCCCAATAAACAACATAAATTTCCTGGAGAGCCCTATCTCAGCAGAAGAATTCCATTTTACAGTCCGGAAACTCCCAGTGGGGAAAAGCCCGGGCTTGGATGGCCTTACAGGCAAATATTATAAAGCAATAGCCCACAGCCTAGTACATCCCTTCCTTGAAGCCTTCAATGCCAAACACACACTCCCACAGTCGGCACTAGAAGCCACAATAGCCCTGATTCTAAAGACGGGGAAAGACCCAACCATTTGCGGGAATTATAGACCCATCTCACTAATAAACATCGACATTACGATCTTCACTAAAATTCTGGCCAATGGACTGAAACCCCTCCTCCCGGGCCTGATTCATGACAAACAAGCTGGCTTTGTCCCAGGCAGGGAGGCTAAACACAATACTACCAAAATCATAAATCTCATGCATTGGGAGACCACTAAAGGTAGATCCACTCCCAGTATCCTTTTGGCAATCGATGCGGAGAAGGCATTTGATCAGGTGGATTGGTCACTAATGGTAGCCTCATTGAAGCACCTAGGTTTTGGGAAGAGGTGGGTGGACTGTCTGGAAACAATCTACTCGAATCCTACAGCAAAAATTAGGATTAACGGCCAACTAACCGACCAAGTCCCTATTCGTAACGGAACGAGACAGGGTTGCCCCCTTTCACCCTTAATCTTTATCCTAACACTAGAGCCATTTCTTCAAGAGATAACCAAATGATTAGGGGCTTCACCATCAACAAAGAAGAGTACAAGGTGTCTGCATTCGAGAACGACCTTTTATTCACAGTTGCTGATCCCGACGCATCCCTCCCCCAGATCCTTAGGGAAATGGAACAATATAGTAGGGTTTCAAACTTCAAAGCCAACATTACTAAGTGCGAAATTCTCCCGCTTAATATCACGCAGGGATTGAAAACACACCTTCGAAACTCCCACAACTTCAGCTGGTATTAAGTATTTGGGGGTTCAATTGGCCAGAAAATTGGATTGCTTATTCAAACTTAATTTTCCGCCAATCCTAAGAATGATAACTTCTGATCTGGCAAAATGGCACAGACCGGGGTTCAGCTGGTTCTCTAGAGTAAACATTGTTAAGATGAATGTACTCCCACGCCTTCTCTACCCTCTACAGACCATCCCCATAGCAATTCCGAGGTCATTCCTAACCTCAGTTTGCAAGTCCATTACCAACTTCATATGGGCAAATAAACACCCCAGGCTAGCGTACTCACTCTCTTAACGATGCCACGTGAAAAAGGAGGGATAGGCCTACCAGACATTGACACATACCACAAAGCCACACACTTGACACGAATTTATGAGTGGACTAAACAGTCCACGGTACATCAATGGAAGACAATAGAAGACCCCTTTCTGACAGTGCCGATACACACCGTGCCCTGGCACAAATCACCACTCCAACTAATCTCTAGTAAGCGGCATCCCACATTAGGATCTTCTCTCAAGATATGGCAAACCTTACGAGACTCAACTGACCTATCCCGATTTGCCTCCCCACTATATCCCATTACGAATAATCCCCTATTTGAACCAGGAATTTTAGGGAAATTGCTAGGCCTGCATCAGACGAGGCCACACACGCAGCTCAGAGAGGTGATAGAGGGTAAATCTCTTAAATCCTTACACACAATAGCGGCACCCCACCACCCTACTGGACTGCACCAAATGTGCTACGCACAACTCGCACATTTCATCCAATCTATGAAACTACTACCAAAAGGAGTAAGAGATCTTACTGACATGGAAAACCTTTGCACAAGCCATCCCCTCAAAAGTAAAACACTTTCCACAATGTACAAACTGTTGCTAAATACCCAAGGTGGCTCGCTCCTAACGTTTGCTAGACAATGGGCGAAAGAACTGCCAGTAGTTTTATCAATGAACCAGTGGAGGCATATATTCACGAGAACCCACAAATCCTCTACATGTACGGCCACACAGGAAGGGAACTACAAAAAACTAACCAGGTGGCATTACACACCATCTAAGTTACACAACCTTTATCCCTCCTCCGCTCACTCCTGCTGGAGATGTCACCAACCAAACGCGGACATGACACATATTTGGTGGACTTGCTCGCACATTCAATCATTTTGGTTACGAATCCTCAAGTTGCTTAAGTTGGTCACAGGAGTAACCATACCCTTCTCTCCAGAATACCTATCCTTAGTTACACATCTACTCACAGCAGCAAATTTGTCGATTCCGGCAAAGTGGAAAAACTCAAAACCCCCTTTCATTAGGGAGTGGATACGTAGAGTGGAGGGGATAAAACACATGGAGGAACTCACATACGCTACATCCAGAAATTACCAATCATTTCAGACCATTTGGGGCCCAGGGAATGAATTCCTGGAAAAAAGGGACGCGCACCTTCCTTAACAATCCCATATTATATATATATAAATATAAACATACTCTACCCTAACTAAGTCTGCATACTTACTCGACTCAGCCCAGCGTATCATCCGCCACACCACTCTTCTGCCGTTTTGACATGCAATACGTTACCGCTAACACGGAACTTTGGAATATTTGTTATTTTGTTGACTTGGAAATTCTTATATAGAATCTGTTACTTACCCTTTTCAATAAGTGTAATGTTTAAGCTAACGACCACATTCTTATTTCTGTACATTGTAACTACCTGTCTTCAATGTTTGATATTGTTGAAAAAGCAAAATAAAAAAAATAAAAAAAGTTTTTTTCCAAAATGAGGTCTGTATGATCCCAGAAGTGGATCTCATTCAAATGCTGACCTGGAATGGTATGGAGCCATGTAAGGGGTGTTCCTTAAATAGGTAAGTAAAATAACAAGCCCCTCCCACAATTACAGGCCAAACGGCGTTAATACATATAGATAAATATTTATAATTACAGACATAATTATATAAGTATACACGTGACATTTAAATGTCCTTAAATGTACTTAAAATTCGACGTATATATTTAAGTAATCTTTGAACATAACTAGAAAAGCTACAATTTCTGGGGAAATTGTGTGAAGTGTTCTTGCCTCCACCAGTAGTCTACAACTGGAGTGGGTGGAGTAACAGTTGTGTGGTTGGAGTGGCTGGAGTAACTGTGGAAAGGTTGGACTGAGCAGAGTAACTTTATGGAGTGGGCAGAGTAACTGTGTGGAGTGTTTGGAGTGAGTATTGATAGGTTGTATTGTTGTAACATTGTATGTTACTGTTTTTCTGTTAAAGGTATAACAAATTGACTAACATGGAAATATATTTATTAAATGTGACAGTGCTCACTTTTGTGTTATCAAAACTGTAGGAATGACAGCAGTTTAGAGATTTAGAGAATGTGTTTCATCTAGCAGCCTCTGTGTTCCGGAGCACTCTGCTTGCTGCTCACACACCTGGGTTCCTATAGCAACTCACTCTACAGCAAGGACAGAGAAGAGCGGTTAAAAACAAACTGCTCCAAATTGCTCACTTCACTGGTGGATACCATCTTCAAACGTTCGTAGTTTTAAAAACTATAAATCCTAAAGCGATGAGCTTTATATTGTGAGAATCACAAGACCCAGACCTACATTTTGATGCATAGTATGTCTCTGAAATATTAAAAATGAAAGCACAGTCGCAGTTTAGAAATTGCCCTTCAAATTTGAGGTCGCTAGAGTGGAGTTTCAATGAATGTCAATGGACGGTGTGAGTTGCAAACAAATGGTCATATTGTGAAAACTATCAGGACTATGGCTTAGCCGTTTTAAGTAGGAGCAGGGATAGCTGAACGTTTTGATATAAGATTTGTGTAGGTGGGCTTGAAAATGAGGGAGTGGTGGCAGTTTAGAAATCTTGTCCTGATTTTTCAGCTCACACTCTAGCTTTTGTCAGCTCCCACTCTAGTTTTGAACATTCTGCCATTCATTCATATGGGACCAATTTCACCACATAAACGACGATTTTTCGTCAAGCATTCAGCGAAACGTTCCACAAAGTAATAGCACACCGATCGGAAACAATCCGCACATTTCGGTATATTACTGTCTATGTAGTGTAAAAACTGTGGGAGGAGTTAGGGTGGTAAATTTGGCTATAATCATAAGAATAATAATATATATGTGAGATAATAGTAAATGGTCTTGCCATTCAAGAACACTTAATAATATATAAGTGGCAAGATCACTTAATTATGTGATTTTATTAATTAAAATTTGATTGATGTGCCTGATAACCCAGGCAGAAAGTGCAGAGCATTTAATTCACGAGCACTATATTTAACCCTGTAACTTCCCAAGACACCATAAAACCTGTACATGGGGGGCACTGTTATACTCAGGAGACTTTGCTGAATACAAATATTAGTGTTACAATGGTGAAATTTTCAGTAAAAGTGTTTTGCATTTTTCACACAAGAATGTCACTTTTACTGACAATAGTATTGTTGTAATACGTTTCACTGTTTTGAAACACTAATGTTTGTGTTCAGTAAAGTCTCCTGAGTATAACAGAGTATAACCCATGTACAGGTTTTATGGTGTTTTGGAAAGAGTCAAATATAAGGCTTGCATTTCATTTTTTATTACATTGAAATTTGCCAGTTTTGTAATGTTGCCTTTGAGACTTTGTGACTAAGTGGCTACTAAAAAAGACTGGACATACCCCACTTACAATAGCTTGGGCTGTCTATTTTTGCAAATGATATTACATCATGGAGGTAATTCTCATTCCTCAGCTACTATACGGTCTGAAAGGCAAATTTCAATGTGAAAAAAAATGAAAAATGGAATGTGCTATATTTGACCCTGTAACTTTCCAAAACACCTTAAAACCTGTTCATGGGGGATACTGTTGTACTCATGAGACATTGCTGAATACAAATATCTGCATTTAAGAGCAGTAAAAGCTAGCAGAATTATGAAATTCACAGTTAAATTGTCACGCTGGCAGTGCCCCATGTTTTTTTTTTTTATCTTAATTTCTTTTTTAGATTTTAGTCATAATTAATTATGTTTCATATATGAATAGTTGATATAACATTAAAGCCCTGTTTCTCCTGAACAAAATTATAAATAATAAGTGTGGGTACACTGAATATAAAAGAGGTGAATTACGGTTGAACAGACATAGCGCAAATTCCAGTTTTTTGTTTACATTTTGTTTTGATCAGAACATGTACTATTGACTCCGTCCTGAAGGGGTTAAGCTGTTCTCTATTATTATTGTTAAACATTTGTAGGTACAAACGTTTCCATCAATTCCTTATTTTAATGACATGAAGATTTGGGGATGCATACTCTAGATACCACAGATCCAAATTGCCAAATCCACAAAAAGCAAGTATAGCTAATCGTATTACCTATCAATACATAGCAATCAAATCCAAACCCAGTACAGATATGGGCTTGTTACTTTCATCTGGTTAAGGAAAGAAATTCAAATGTTAGGATAAATAAGGACCCCTCTAATTGTTTATTTCATTATTTCAATGCTCTATACGTGTTTCATGTATTTGATTTTAGATACACATAATTCATCTATATGTCATTGGACCATTTTATAATAAGTTGTACATCTATATACTGGTGAATTGCCTTTATATTTTCTTTTTAATTGAGTAAATAAAAAGCTTGCATTCTATTATCTTACCTATTTAAATATATAACTTAAGGTTGATTTAGAGATAATTGTATTAGACAGTTGATTTGTGCAACCTAAACAGTTGGTGATACATATAACTACAGATTTGGTACAATTCTGAGATTGGTTAGATTTGTTATTCAGTTACATTGTCCAATTGATTAGTATTGTAAGGAAACCAAGTTTAGACAAACCGCGTTCGGTAGTTTCCTCCCGAAAGGTCAGAGTCTAAGGTAGTGCGAGCTTGCTTCGATAGTTACAGGAACCGAAATCCATACGGAATAAAACAGCTGCATAAGATAATTCCCTTGTTACAGCATACGAATTCCAAATAACAGTCAGCGTCCAGGTTCAGGATACAAGTAGAACTAACGTTTATTCACACACATGGCTTTTTATGCAGGTCCCCATGCAAGGGGACATCCCACAGGGAGGAGTAACATTTATCCAATCCCGAACAGTAAAAATATAAACACACCCAATACAAACAGGCAGTTCCCTCCCCTAGTCCTGGAGATAATCAGGTCTGATATAGTAACAACCTAATTATCTCCAGGCTGAAAATTCACTATTTTCCCCAATTTCTGGAACACCCCTTTATACCTGGGGTATCCCCACAAATACTATATCCCCTGATAGCCCCGATCCGGGTGACCAACATATCCAAATTTCACCCGGATCGGTTCAGGGGTTCGCAAAAAGTATGGAAGTCCTGTGTGACCGGTTCACCGTGGGCGGACTGCCCAAAATAGTTCCAGAGGTTCGTGTGGTTTTGCCGGTCACTTCAGAAAAAGGGAAAAAATGCATAAAAGTACCGAATGAATTCCCCTGGCTCCTAGCAGCGATTGTTCCCCTCATTCGTGTGCATATTTGTACCGAATAGCGCTCTCCTAGCTAATCGGTATCACTAGTTCCAGCGTTCGTATGATTGAGACCGGTGTTTGGGAAGTCGAGTGTCCGATTTTAGTTCCAGACACTCGACGACCAAGTCCCGCTGCCTTTGTTTGGCGAAAAAAAGATGGCCGCGGTTTTCTCTGCCACGTGGCGTTCGGCAGTACGAACGCTGACCGCACACATAGAGGGTGAAAGTGATGCCGGCTTTGAAGTTAAGTGAGCCAGGGGTGGTCTCTGTTCGGCAGTCCCATCTGCCGAATGAAAAATACATAAAAAACAAGAACTTATGCAACAAAAGACCGAATAATATAGTCATTTCTTCACACTGCTCCCCTATAAGTCCATAGGTCGGCATACCCGCCTAGACCCTGTCGGGTTGGCTTGGGGATGTCCGAGAAAAGTAGCAGTTTAGGAGTCCAGTTCGGTCTGGCGTGACAGGCCATCCGCATTACCATTTTGTTTTCCGGGCCGGTACTGCATAGTGAAATTATAAGGTTGAAGGGCTAGGCTCCACCGTAATAGCCTGGGATTGTCTCCAGCTACCCGGTTAAGCCATACCAGGGGGTTGTGGTCCGTCATAAGGGTAAATGCCCGCCCATACAAATAGGGCTGTAGCTTCTTGAGTGCCCACACGAGGGCCAAGCATTCTTTTTCTACGGTGGCATAGCTGACTTCTCGGGGTAACAGTTTACGGCTGAGGTATGCCACCGGGTGTTCCATGCCGTCTGTGCCCACTTGGCTTAGCACGGCTCCCAGTCCGAACATGGAGGCATCTGTGTGTACAAGAAATTGTTTAGTGTAGTCGGGTGCTGCCAACACAGGAGCCTCACTCAATGCCGCTTTAAGCTTCTGGAAAGCGTCCGTGCACTCTGGGGTCCAGGAAACCTGTTTGGGGAGGGCCTTTTTGGTAAGGTCGGTGAGGGGTTTGGCCAGGGCGCTGTACTCTGGGACAAACTTTCTATAATAACCGGCCGTCCCTAAGAAAGCTAGTACCTGGGTTTTGGTCCGAGGTTGGGGCCAGTTCGCTATGGCCTCTACCTTAGCTGGCTCTGGACGCTGTCTACCGGAGCCCACCCTGTGGCCGAGATACTGTACCTCGGCCAGACCTACGTGACATTTGTCGGGTTTTAACGTGAGCCCTGCGAGGTGGATTCGTTGGAGTACCCTGGACACATGGCCCAGGTGGTCTCCCCATGTGCGGCTGTAGACGGCAATATCGTCTAGATACGCGCATGCGAAGTCCTGAAACCCCTCCAGGAGCCTATCGGCCATCCTCTGAAAGGTAGCCGGGGCATTCTTCATCCCAAAGGGCATAACCTTGAATTGGTATAGCCCGAAAGGGGTGACGAATGCCGACTTGGGGATGGCCGCAGGCTCCAAGGGGATCTGCCAATAACCTTTGCACAGGTCCAGGGTAGTCAAGTAGTTCCCCCCCGCCATACGGTCTAAGAGCTCATCTATTCTGGGCATGGGGTAGGCGTCTGTTATGGTACGATCGTTAAGCCTCCGATAGTCTACACAGAAGCGCGTGGTGCCGTCGCGCTTCGGTACTAGTACTACCGGGGAGGCCCAAGGACTTTGCGAGGGTTCTATTACCCCCAACTGTAACATATCCCTTAACTCGGTGAGCATACTCTCACGCACTGCTTCCGGGATCCGATATGGTTGTTGCCGCAGTGGCGTCTCTCCCTGGGTTTCCACGCGGTGTACCGCAGCGGAGGTATAGCCTGGGGTGGCTGAAAACATCTCTTGGTATCTCTGCAGCAGTTGCGTGGCCTCACCTTTCTCTAGGGGGTTTAAATTTTGACCCAAGCTTACTTGGTCAATAGTACAGGGAGCGGTGTCTAGTAAATCGGGGAGGGGTAGTCCCTCGCTATCTTCTGTGGCGGGCGCACACACGGCGCCCACATCCTCTGTTCTCTCAAAGTATGGTTTGAGCATATTCACATGGAAGGCTTTGGTCAGCCTTTCATCTGAGCATTTGCTCACGATGTAGGTGGTCTCGCTAACCCGTTCGACTACCTTAAATGGTCCCTGCCATGCGGCTTGGAGCTTATCCTTTTTAACTGGCCTCAAAGCTAACACCTTCTGCCCTAAGTCTAGTACTCTATCTTGGGCTCCCCTATCGTACCATTTCCTCTGGTCCTCCTGGGCCGTCTGCAGGTTCTCCCGAACCGATGCGGTGAGCGCCCGCAGACGGTCCCGGAACTCCAGGACATACTGGACGATAGGGACTCCCCCCTCGTCTGTATTGCCCTCCCAGTGCTCCCGTACGAGTTCCAGTGGGCCCCGAACTTTTCTCCCGTACA
The DNA here is from genome assembly GCF_036172605.1 of Pelobates fuscus. Classification (NCBI taxonomy): domain Eukaryota; kingdom Metazoa; phylum Chordata; class Amphibia; order Anura; family Pelobatidae; genus Pelobates; species Pelobates fuscus. The sequence goes on along the minus strand of NC_086319.1, from coordinate 408,721,137 downwards.
GGAGTTCGAAGGGGGAAAACCCAGTGGAGGCCTGGGGCACCTCACGGTAGGCAAACAGAAGGTGGGGGAGGAATTTTTCCCAGTTCTTGTGGGACTCCGTAAAGGTTTTTAGCATCTGTTTTAGAGTGCCATTGAAACGTTCACAGAGCCCGTTAGTCTGGGGATGGTACGGGGCGCTGAACAGGGGTTTCACTCCACAGCTCTGCCACAATTGTTGTGTCAGGGTAGCCGTGAACTGAGTTCCCCGATCGGATAGGATCTCTTGTGGGAAACCTACTCGGGTGAATATCTGAATAAGGGCTTCGGCCACGGTCTCTGCCTCTATATTGGTGAGGGCGACTGCCTCCGGGTATCTAGTGGCGTAGTCGACCACGGTTAATATGAACTTTTTGCCCGACTGGCTGGGTCGGCTGAGGGGTCCTATTAAATCTACCGCTACTCGGTGAAAGGGCTGTTCTATAATGGGCAATGGGTGAAGTTTGGCCTTCCGAAGGTCTCCCCTTTTTCCTACCCTTTGGCAGACGTCGCACGTCCTGCAGTAATACTTGAGGTCCTGGGTGACCCTGGGCCAGAAGAAGGTTTGGGTTAACCTGTCTCTTGTCTTTTTGACCCCTAAATGTCCTGCTAGGGGAATGTCATGACTGAGTTTTAACAACTCAGCCCGGAATTTACGGGGTACAATTAACTGTTTTTTGATGACCTGGGTGGCCCCCTGTCCCACCCCCTCGGTCACTCTATACAGCAATCCCTTATACCACTCAAACTTTTCGTGCGGGTTGTTCCCTGGGGTAACGGCCGCGGCCTTCCTATAACCCTCTAATGTGGGGTCGGTACGCTGCTCTTGTTCAAACCCCTGGGGGGTATCCCAGAAAGGAAAGGGAGGATCGGGTAACGGGGGTATTTCGACTCTTACCTGGTTTTCCTCAGAGTGCAGCGGAGCTTCCAGTCTGGCTTGAGCTCGGGTGGTAACTGGGTATGCCTCGGCAGGTGGGTCTCGGGCCAGTTGGGAGGTCAAGCACCCTACATCATTTCCCAACAAAACTTCGGCGGGTAGTTCTTGCATAATCCCCACCTCCAGCTGTTTGGACCCGGAACCCCAATCAACAAGGATATTAGCGGTGGGCAGTTTGTGGATAGCGCCCCCAGCCACCCTCACAGCGACTGTGCGTCCGGTGCGAGCTTGCGCTCTGATCGTGTGAGGTTGCACTACAGTCAAAGTAGCCCCAGAGTCTCTCAGAGCCCGGGCCCCCACGCCATCTACGGTAATCCATTGGCGGTGGTGGTCCCGGTTGTCACCCCCAGCTTGAACTGGGTTGACCTCGTGTAACACACTCCACTGTTCTTCTTGGTTAGGAACACCGGTTGTGCCTTCCTGTTGCACACAATGAGCAGCTGCCCTGGGTTGTTGTGGGGGTTGCCTTTCCCAGCTTCCCCGGTTTAAGCGAGGGCACTGATTCTTATAATGCCCTGGTTGCTTGCAATAATGGCACACTGCAGGGGGACGTGGTGTGTTTGCTGGGTTCGGTGAAGGGTTACTCATGGGGGGTCTAGGAGGGGTAGGGGTTGTTGGAGCCTGGTAGTTAGGCTTAAAAGGTGGTCTGCTCACCCCTTGCTCCTTCCTCCTATTATCCTGATACTCATCCGCTAGCCTAGCGGCTTCCTCCACAGTTTTTGGTTTTCTATCTTTAACCCAGTCTTTTATGTCCTCTGCAGAGTGATTAAAAAATTGCTCCAGTAACATTAGTTGCAAAGCATCCTCCAGAGTGGTTGCTTGGCAGCCCTTCATCCAATTGCGGGCCGCCCGTTGTAGCCGAAAAGCCCATTCCGTATGGGAATCTCTCCCAGTCTTCCTCAGCTCTCTAAATTTTTTTCGGTATGCCTCCGGAGTTACAGCATATCTGGCCAACAAAATGTCTTTTACTTTTTCATAATTATGTATGTCCCCCTCAGGTACTGCTCGCAGCGCCTCGGCTGCTCTACCTGACAATTTACTGCTAATGACTGCAGCCCATTTCGTGGAGTCTAATCCCTCCAGTGCACATTGACGTTCAAAGTCTTGCAAGTAACTGTCAATTTCCATCTCATTGTCATTAAACGATTTAAAGGCTGCATAATTTACCTTCTTTGGTATCTCCCCAGTACTTCCCGGGGAGTGCAGTAAATCTCCTTGTGCCGGCCTGTCCCGGTCCTCTCGCTCTTTTTGCGCTTGTCTGGCTTGTGCCATGACCTGCAAAAGCGCCTCTGTAGTTGGGTTGGGTCCCAATAGACTGACCATCCATCGGATGTCCTTTTGCATCACGGTTTCTTCCTCTTGATCCATCTCTGTATTACTGGTATTATCGCTCTGTATTAATTCCGCAATTAACGTGGCTTTTGTCTTGTTACTTGCCACTCTGCCTCGAGCTTCCAGTAAATCCTTTAGTGTGGTTCTTTTAAGTAGCTGGTACTGCTGAGCCATTCATTCCCTTGCTTGGTTTGTAACGTCCATTCGGGATTCGAATCCCTCCGCTTGCCACCAGTTGTAAGGAAACCAAGTTTAGACAAACCGCGTTCGGTAGTTTCCTCCCGAAAGGTCAGAGTCTAAGGTAGTGCGAGCTTGCTTCGATAGTTACAGGAACCGAAATCCATACGGAATAAAACAGCTGCATAAGATAATTCCCTTGTTACAGCATACGAATTCCAAATAACAGTCAGCGTCCAGGTTCAGGATACAAGTAGAACTAACGTTTATTCACACACATGGCTTTTTATGCAGGTCCCCATGCAAGGGGACATCCCACAGGGAGGAGTAACATTTATCCAATCCCGAACAGTAAAAATATAAACACACCCAATACAAACAGGCAGTTCCCTCCCCTAGTCCTGGAGATAATCAGGTCTGATATAGTAACAACCTAATTATCTCCAGGCTGAAAATTCACTATTTTCCCCAATTTCTGGAACACCCCTTTATACCTGGGGTATCCCCACAAATACTATATCCCCTGATAGCCCCGATCCGGGTGACCAACATATCCAAATTTCACCCGGATCGGTTCAGGGGTTCGCAAAAAGTATGGAAGTCCTGTGTGACCGGTTCACCGTGGGCGGACTGCCCAAAATAGTTCCAGAGGTTCGTGTGGTTTTGCCGGTCACTTCAGAAAAAGGGAAAAAATGCATAAAAGTACCGAATGAATTCCCCTGGCTCCTAGCAGCGATTGTTCCCCTCATTCGTGTGCATATTTGTACCGAATAGCGCTCTCCTAGCTAATCGGTATCACTAGTTCCAGCGTTCGTATGATTGAGACCGGTGTTTGGGAAGTCGAGTGTCCGATTTTAGTTCCAGACACTCGACGACCAAGTCCCGCTGCCTTTGTTTGGCGAAAAAAAGATGGCCGCGGTTTTCTCTGCCACGTGGCGTTCGGCAGTACGAACGCTGACCGCACACATAGAGGGTGAAAGTGATGCCGGCTTTGAAGTTAAGTGAGCCAGGGGTGGTCTCTGTTCGGCAGTCCCATCTGCCGAATGAAAAATACATAAAAAACAAGAACTTATGCAACAAAAGACCGAATAATATAGTCATTTCTTCACAAGTATTATAGTCCAAGCTAAGACTGATGATTTTTATTATTGGAGCGATCACATGTTCAGTTTAATCCCTACGTGTTACAGATCCTTAAGTCACTCGGTTTATATGTGATGCAGGACTGTGTTCCACACACTTTAAGATTTTTTTTATTCAGTTCCTGATTTTATTTATGGTTTTACATCTAATTGTTGATCATTTTCCATGTTTCTCGTTTGTAGTACAGAAGCCTAATTGTGCTTAGCACTGTGTTTAGTTTAATGGCACACTAGTTTCAAATGGATTCATCTTCTTATTAGCCAGCATGAAGGCTTTCAACGGCTCTCCATGTTTATGCTTCAATAGACTAGTCGTTAAGGTTTTTTTTTTTTTATGTTCACTGTAACTGAAATATCCAATTATATGTATGGATGCCTTTAAGCTCACATGTCAGGTGGTATTACTAGTGTTACTTTGCTATGCATTAACCATTTATAGCTGCCTGAAGCTCTTCGTGTCAAACTTTGTACCTCTCCATTCATTATATGGTTTTGTGATAGATAAAACCTACACGTTTCTCATGTTTAGCTAAATAGTGCCCCTGTCTCCAAATAAGTATAGTAATTATTGTCTTACAAAATAATTTGCATCCCCTCTGACTTTAACCAATTATTTCATATTTCCCTTTATTAAAGGGTTTAGATTCATTTTCTTTAAAGCGTCTCTGATGTCATTGTTCCTCAAGCTGTATATTATTGGATTAAGCATTGGGGTCACCACTGTAAAAAACACTGACAGCATTTTGCTTGTCAACAATGATCTTTCATTAGTTGGAACAGTGTAAATACCAATAAGAGTCCCGTAGTATATGGAAACAACAGTCAGATGGGAGCTGCAGGTAGAGAAGGCTTTCTTTTTCCCACTAATTGATGGAATTTTAACAATAGTGAGAGCAATATAGACATATGACACAATTACCATTACGAAAGGTGTAACAATTACAGGGACTGATAGGAATAAAGCTGCTATATGTATTATTAAGGTATCAGAACATGAAAGCTTCAAGAGTGGATCAAAATCACAAAAGAAATGATCAATAATGTTAGGTCCACAAAATACCAGCTGAGTTATTGGCAATACAATTAATAATGCCATAATACAGCCTAACAACCAACATATAACTATTAATTTAATGCAAAATGCATGGTCCATTATAGAGTTATATTGCAGGGGGTTACAGATAGCCAAATATCGGTCATAAGACATCACTGTTAACAGTAAACATTCTAAAACTTCAAAAGCACCGAAGAAGTAGTACTGAGTTATACACGCTTTAAGAGATATAATACCTCCTTCATGATTGACGATGGAAAGCATATGAGGTGCAATATTTGTTGTCAACAAAATATCTGATATGGACATTTGAGTAAGAAAGAAATACATTGGAAAATGAAGGTGTCTGAAACATGACACCAACACGATGATGAGGACATTTCCAGATATTGTCAAACAATAAACAACAAGAATTATAGAAAATAATAAATGCCTCCTGCTGTGAAGTTGATGAAATCCCAATAGATTTATCTCAGTGACCATTGTGTGATTCTCCATGTGTATTGTCTATAGATAAAAAAAGAATGTTTCAGATTATACTTTGACAGCAGTTCTAACAGTGGATCATACCATTGCTTTAATGTATATACATTGGCATTGCTACAATCTATCAGTATACCAGCAATAACCTATTCCCCTAAACAGTGTAAATATTGGATTGATTTCATCTTGTCTTTCAAAGCAAAACAAACGCTTGTAAAAAAGATCAGTTTACCATTACAGTTGAGCGGACACCTGGGTGTTCGGGTCCAGCGGGTTCGGCCAAACATTGAAAAAAAGTCCGGGTTTGGGATCGAACTTGACCCCGAATTTGACCCCAAACCCCATTTAAGTCAATGGGGACCCGAACCTCTGGCACAAAAATGCCTCTAAAAATGTCCTGGAAAGGGCTAGAGGTTTGCAAAAGGAAGTAAAATGGGGGTAAGAGTAGGACAAGTGCCCTGCAAACAAATGTGGATAGGGAAATCACTTAAAATAGCATAAAAATAAAAAATACAGCTGAGCCATAATATAGCACTAGATGGAATCTTTGATTTTAACTTTGGAAGAACATAAATCAAAATCTAAAGCATGGCTGTCAGGAGGATCACCAGAATTACCCATTTGAGAGAGGGTTGGAGTGCAGGGTATTCTCTTTCATTGTTCAAACTGAGCTCAACTCCTGAAGCATGGAGAAAATAGCTTCACAAGCCTCTGCTATTGTGTACATAATTTATACTAAGTGACCCATAGGTTGAGGAGGTGGTGACCGTGGCGGTGTAGGTGGAAGCAGAGGTGGAGGAGGACGAGGTAGCCATCACTGTTTTTTTTATATATATATATATATATATATATATATATTTATTCTTTTTAATTGGTGTAGCCCCCAAAATATTGGGACATATAAAAAAAGAAAACAAAGAATAAGTGCACTTGAGTATAACACCGGCTGGGTGAGGCCGGTATAAATGTCTATTCTGCACAAGGTACAGACAAGTCTGGTGGGATCCATGCCTGGTTCCTTTTAATAAATGTGAGCTTGTCCACGTTGGCTGTGGACAGGTGGCTGCGCTTGTCTGTGATAACGCCCCCTGCCGTGCTAAACACACTTTCAGAAAATTCACTGGCTACAGGGCAGGCCAGCACCTCCAAGGCATAAAGGGCAAGCTCAGGCCTTGTGCTCAATTTGGAGACCCAGAAGTTGAATGGGGCAGACCCATCAGTTAGTACGTGTAGGCGTGTGCACATGTGCTGTTCACCATGTTGCTGAAATGCTGCCTCCTGCTAAGATGTTCCATATCAGATGGCGGTGCTGGTTGTTGTGGCATGCTGACAAAGCTTTTCCACATTTCGGCCATGCTAACCCTGCCTTCTGAGGTGCTGGCAGTGCCCCAGCTGCATTGGCGACTTCTTCCTCCTCCTCTGCCTCCACCTTGTGCTTCCACTGAGCCCCTGGTGTCAGTTGGGAATGTCCTCAGCAGCGCGTCTACCAGAGTGCGCTTGAAGTCGCACATCTTCCGATCACGCACCAGTAAGGGAATTAAGGACAGCACATTGTCCTTGTAATGGGAATTCAGCAGGTTGGCCACCCAGTAATCAGTACAAGTTAGAATGTGGGCAACTCGGCAGTCATTGCACAGGCACTGCAGCATATAGTCGCTCATGTGTGCCAGGCTGCCCAGAGGCAAGGACAAGCGGTCCTCTGTGGGAGGTGTATCGTCTGTGTCCTCTGTATCCCCCCAGCCACGCTCCAGTGGTGCCCACGAGCTGCGTTGGGTGCCACCCTGCTGTGAACAAGGTTCCTCCTCCTCATCCTCATCCTCCTCATCCTCCAGAACTGTGCCCTGGCTGGACAATTGTATACCTGGCCTATGCCAGTGCAGGAACCCACCCTCCAAGCCACTTGTGAATGACTGGCCTGATAACCATGGAAATGACCCCATGATCCTCCTCCTCCTCCTCCTCCTGTGCCACATCCTCTTACATCATTGCCTGAAGTGTTTTTTCAAGGAGACATAGAAGCAGGATAGTGAGGCTGAAAACAGCGTCATCAGCACTGGCCATGTTGGTGGAGTACTCAAAACAGTGCAAAATGGCACACAGGTCTCGCATGGAGGCCCACTCATTGGTGGTGAAGTGGTGCTGTTCCGTAGAGTGACTGACCCGTGCGTGCTGCAGCTGAAACTCCACTATTGCCTGCTGCTGCTCGCATAGTCTCTCCAGCATGTGCAAGGTGGAGTTCCACCTTTTAGGCACATCGCATATGAGGCGGTGAGCAGGAAGGCCGAAGTTACGCTGCAGCGCAGACAGGTGAGCAGCAGCAGGGTAAGAATGCCGAAAGCACGCACAGACGCCCCACACTTTCTGCAGCAGCTCTGATGTATCTGGGTAGTTTTTCAGGAATTTCTGCACCACCAAATTCAGCACATGCGCCAGTCAAGGGATGTGCATCAAACCGGCTAGGCCCAGAGCTGCTACGAGATTTCGCCCATTATCGCACACCACGAGGCCGGGCTTGAGGCTCAGTGGCAACAACCACTCATCGGTCTGTTGTTCCATGCCCCTCCACAGTTCCTGCGCGGTGTGGGTTTTTCCCCCCAAACATATCAGTTTTAAAACAGCCTGATGTCGTTTCCCCCTGGCTGTGCTGAAGTTGGTGCTGAAGGTGTTATGCTGAGCGGATGAGTAGGTGGTAGAGGATGAGGAAGCGGGGTAGGAGGAGGAGGCAACAGGAGGCAAAGAGAAATGCCCTGCAATCCTCGGTGGGGGAAGGACGAGTATGTAACTGCTATTCGCCTCAGGCCCAGCCGCCACTACATTTGCCCAGTGTGCAGTTAGGGAGATATAGCATCCCTGCCCATGCTTACTGGTCCACGTATCAGTGGTTATGTAGACCTTGGCACAGATGGTGTTGCTCAGTGCACACCTGATTTTGTCCGCCAATTGGTTGTGCAGGGAAGGGATGCCTCACCTGGAAAAGTAATGGCGGCTGGGAACCACATACTGTGGGACAGCCACCGCCATCAGGTTTTTAAAACTGTCCGTCTCCAACAGATGGAATGACAGCATTTCAAAGGCCAGGAATTTTGAAATGCTGGCAGTCAGGGCCAAGGATCGTGGGTGGGTAGGGCCATACTTCCTCTTCCTCTCCAGTGTTTAGGAGATGGATAGCCCAACGCTTCCATGGGACAGTGTGGAGATGCTTGGGGACGGTGGCGGACATGGTGGTGTTGCTGCCACATCCTCTGTTTGCAGGGTGGCAGGTGCCACTGTGACTCCAGAGGTGGAGGAAGAGGCCAAAACAGCAGCAGAAGAGGAAGCAGGAGGAGCCTGAGACCTTTCTCGGATTTTGAGGTGCTTACTCCACTGCAGCTGGTGCTTTGCATGTAGATGCCTGGTCATGCAGGTTGTGCTCAGGTTTAGCATGTTTATGCCTCACTTCAGTCTCTGATTGCACAGCGTGCAAACCCCTTGTGTCTTGTCGTCAGCACATTGTCTGAAGAACTGCCACGCCAGGGAACTCCTGGGAGCTGGCTTTGGTGTCCTCGGTCCCTGGGTGCGGTGGGCAGTAGCCGGCGTACCGTCTAGGGGACGGCTACTCCGCTTTTGCACCCTGCTCCCTCTTATGCTGTGCTGGTGCCTCTGTGCGACCACCGCCTCTTCCTCCAAACTGGACACGTCACTCTCATGACCTTCATTCCATGTGGGGTCTAGGATCTCATCATCCTCCACATCATCTTGCACCCACTCCTCAACCCTGTCCTCCTTGCCGGTCTGCACACTGCAGAAAGCCACAGTAGTTGGCACCTGTGTTTCATCATCAGAGACGTGCTGCGGTGGTCTTTGCATGTCCACATCCTGAGACATAAGTGGTTGTGCATCAGTGCACTCAATCTCTTCCACTTCTGGTGCAGGGCTAGGTGGATGACCCTGCAAGCAGAGTCATCAAAAAGCATAAGAGACTGCTGCATGACTTGTGTATCAGACTGCTTGGCTGATTTGCAAGGGAGTGAGGTGAAAGACAGATGGCCATGGGCTGCAGGTGTCAACTCTGAGCTTTCAGCAGGGGACCGGGTGGGAGACAATGTGCAGGAACTGGAGGCACTGTCAGCCATCGAATCTACTATCGCCTGTACTTGTTCTGGCCTCACCATTCGTAGAGCAGCATTTGGGCCTACCATATAACGCTGAAGGTTCTGTCGCGTACTCGCACCTGAGGAAGGTGTTTCACTTGTGCGTGAAGCTGGCACAGATCGACCACGTCCTCTCCTTGCAACAGGAGCTCCACCAACACCAGCAGCACCATGACCAGGGCCACGTCCCTTATTTCTCGCTCTCCTCATTCTTTGCGTTCACCCACCAAACTTACAGATGATTTATGTCAGAGGACAATGTAACCGCCAATAGTCAACAATTTTTATTTCTTTTTTTTTAGTTTATTTATTTTAGTTTATTGGACTGCAAGAAATGCACCGTACGCCGCAAATGTACTATTTGTCACCAAGAAAAAATTCGAATTTTTGAAAGTGCAATGTAACCACAGTATTTGACGCTTCTATTTGACTCTCAATTATGAAGTACAGGCCCAAAATTTACTATTTAGCAGATTAGCACACAGAAAATAAGAATGTTTTCAATAGTGCTGTAAGCGCAGTATTTGACGCTTCTATTTGACTCTCAGATATGAAGAGCATGCCCCAATTTTACTATTTAGCATATTAGCACCCAAAATAAGAATGTTTTTAATTGTGCTGTAAGCGCAGTATTTGATGCTTCTATTTGACTCTCAGATATGAAGAGCACGCCCCAAATTTACTGTTTAGTATATTAGCACCCAGAATAAGAATGTTTTCAATAGCGCTGTAAGCGCAGTATTTGACGCTTCTATTTGACTCTCAGATATTGATAGCATGCCCCAAATGTACTATTTAGCAGATTAGCACACAGAAAATAAGAATGTTTTCAATTGCGCTGTAAGCGCAGTATTTGACGCTTCTATTTGACTCTCAGATATGAATTGCACACCCCAAATATGCTATTTAGCTCCAAAAAAATTGACTTTTTAAAACTCAGATGTAACCACAGTATTTGACGCTTCTATGTGACTCTCAGATATGAAGTGCACCCCACTAAGGTACTAGTTTGCTGGTAGGCGGTTAGGGATTAGTATGCTCATAAAAAAAACTACTTTCTGTTCCTTCTGGAAAGGTAACTTTGGCCCTTGTCCCTTCCCAGTAACTTCACCACCTTAAACGAGGGATGCTTTCTCTTGGATGTGATGAATCCACATCTTGCTCTCTTTTAACTTCACATCACTGTGAGTCATGAGTAGAACTTGAACAGAAACAGTCCACTGTGGCAAAGCTTTTTGTTTTTCCAGGTTTCAGACATTGCAGCTGCTAATTCTGGGTCCCCACTTTGATGCCCAGTGCTTTGGAGTGCAATTCTTCAGGAAGATGCACTGCATCTAGCATTTCTTTCATTTGGGGTCCACTCTGAATTTGTGTCTCCTTTTGCAGTGAGGAATCCTTTTTCTTTTCTATAGTGCCCGAAAACATGCAGATCTCTGAATACATATTTTGAGTCTATGTAAATATTTATCCTCTGTCTTCCTCCAAGATATAATTCTTGTGTTGGCACAAACAACTTGCTCCATGCACTGATATGGGCTGTGCTTCAAGGATTTCATATGAAAACATAATTGCTTGTATGATTTGTAAGAAACTCTCTCTGTTAGTAACTAAAGTAATTTTCAAAAGCAACAGGTCCACGGCTCCTCCTTCTTACTAGATAAGCGCTAACAAAGTGTATGTGTATTATATTGTAAAAAATGGTAGTAAAGGAGGGTTGTGACGAGAGCAATTTCGCCACATTGCATTGGAGGAGCCTGGTTGCCCACCTGCTGCCTTTGGACTATGGACCAGACTTTAAAAGACTTATTTTCCCTGCAGAAAGGCTTATTTGTGCAGATTTAACCAAATACATGTTAATTCGGTAGTTTGTAGGCTCCATGGCAATTGAACTGTGTGAATAGGATCTGAGCGCTATTCGGTAGTTTTGTGCTCTCAGATCCCAGCTATCTGGGGATATGTGACATGTCTGTGTTTTATGTATAAAATGTGACTTTGTGTATTTTATGGTTGTTACGGTTGCCTCCAGGCTGGCTGGAAGTTGGACGTAGAAAGGATGCTCCTAGCACTCACCAAAGGATCATCAGCACCGTAGACACCATAACTACTGCATAGCCACCATAAGTACTGCAGACTCTACGAACCACCGCTGCTGGGCTGGTATCTCGCCGTCTGCTCTGTGCCCTGGACCTACGACCAGGCTCCAGTAGGTGAACCTCTTCCTTCTGTAGAGCGAAGCAGGATCAGGAACAAGAGCTCTTACTAGAGCTCAGTAGCTAAGGGAGTATGAAGAGCATAGAAATCCCTGTAGTGATTATAGCCGTCCCCTACAAACATGAGTCAAGGCTGCAAGTTAGAGGGTCAGAAGAGGTCTGAGGTGCTGGAACACCCAGCCTGGTTTTTATTACCATTTTGTAAATACAGGACCACAAACAGGGAGGGACAAAACAACCAATCATACACGTACATCATTGAAACCACTCCCAGTAATTACACACAAAATCCTCCCTTCTGTCTGTGATATAATTATGGTTTAACATAATTATCACAGACAGTAAAAATACAGTTTTTAAACATACACTGTAACTTTAAAACCATACAATCTCCATAAACTCAGCATACCTCAAGCATAAACACTTCCAAAAATCATACAAATCCCTCCAGCGGATCAAAAGTTAAGTGGAAGTCCTTTATGACCGACCGCAAGCACAATTTCCTGCCCAAAACAGTTCCATAGATTTGGGCTGTGCGGTCGGTCAATTTCATGCAGAAAAACGACTAAGTCCCATCTTCGAACGGGACTTAGTCTCTGGAGCTGCAAGTTCAGTATGGAAGAAGGTAAGGGTCAGCGGTGTTCGTGTATTTGCGCATCCGATTTTAGTTCCACAGAATCTTTAGCATACACCGCTGACCGCGTTCGAATGAACAAAGATGGCCGCCGCCACGTGTTCGACTGCCGAATGGCGGCCACCCAGCGGTCGGCAATTAAACTGCAGTAACCTCACAGCCTGGGAGGTAAATTGCCTGCACACTTTAACTTCTGGGTAGTCTGACTGTGTGGTACTTGGTTCAGTAAGCCCTATTTACTGAACCAAGAGGGAGAAAACCAGGAACAAGTTATTTTGCAGGTCTGGGGACATAGTCTTAAAGGGACATTGTTCACCAAAGTTACAAGATGTCCCCCAGACGGTTCTTAAAGGGCCATACACACCCAATAAATGTTCATACGTTTTCAGGGGCACAATCTTCCAGGGGCCATAGTCATGAGGAAGGAGGCTTGCAAATAGGCTTCTCCACAATCCAGGGAAGCAGGGCAATTTTCCATTTAAAGGGCCAGTTACAAATAGCAATTTGTAACAATGGTGTTTTACTGTCTTTGTATCCCCACGTGCATAATGGCGATTTGCCTTTGTCCTGGAGGATAATTGAATTACTTCTCAATTATCTCCAGGGCAGAGGAGAAGAAGCCAGGATGCATTGTGGGAAAGTATTGTGACTGTATGTCCTAAAATGATACATGTCTGTCTATTGTTACAGTCTCCCATCTGGTCCCCTAGGGGAGTGTCCACCAGGTGGGAGACCTGCATAAATACTGTGCGGGTAGCCCTGAGTAAACGAGACCACTGCTTGACCCTCAACACGGAGCCTTGTCTCGTTATTGGGGGGATTCACTGTATGCTGTTAGAGACTGCCAGGAGTGTAAGCCGCTTTGGAGCTTTTCCTGTTCGTCTGTTAACAGCTATTCGTGAGGTTCCAGTTCGGGAGTTTGGAGTACTACCTTATTCCCTTGTATGCAGTTCGGGAGTTTGGTGCATTCACTTGTATTCAACTTGTGAGTTTTGGTGATTCTACAGTAGCTGTGCTTGTCTCTGCAAAGGGGATTATTGTCTAAGCGGTTTTAACCCCTTGTCTGCTGAAACGGTCCGTTACAAGGGTAGTTCACATTCCTTTGTTTGTAACTGATAACTTGTACAGGTGATACTCAAAAAAAATATAACATCGTGCAAAAGTTAATTTATTTCAGTAATGCAACGCAAAAGGGGAAACTAATATATGAGATAGAAGCATTACATGCAAAGTGGAATAGTGCAAGCCATGATTTGTCATAAGTGTGATTATTATGGCTTACAGCTCATGAAAATCCCAAATTCACAATCTCAGTAAATTAGAATATTACATGCAATCAATAAAACAAGGAGTATACATAGAAAAATATCGGACCTGTGAAAAGTATAATGGATTCAATACTTGGTTTGGGCCCCTTTGCAGCAATTACTATCTCAATGTGGCATGGCATGGAAGCTATCAGCCTGTGGCAATGCTGAGGTGTTATCGAAGACCAGGATGCTTCAATAGCGGCCTTCAGCTCTTCTGCAGTGTTCAGTCTCATGTCTCTCATCTTTCTCTTGGCAATGCCTCATAGATTCTCTATGTGGATCAGGTCAGGCGAGTTTGCTGACCAATCAAGTGCAGTAATCCCACAGTCATTGAACCAGGCTGGGTGCTTTTGGCAGTGTGGGCAGTTGCCAAGTCCTGCTGGAAAATGAAGTCAGCATCCCCATAAAGCTTGTCTGCAGAAGGAAGCATGAAGTGCTCCAAAATCTCCTGGTAGACGGCTGCGTTGACCCAGGACTTCATGAAGCACAGTGGACCAACACCAGCAGATGACATGGCTCCCCATGGTGCTTTTGGAAGTGTGGGCAGGTCCCAAGTCCTGCTGGAAAATGAAGTCAGCATCCCCATAAAGCTCGTCTGCGGAAGGAAGCATGAAGTGCTCCAAAATCTCCTGGTAGACGGCTGCGTTGACCCAGGACTTCTTGAAGCACAGTGGACCAACACCAGCAGATGACATGGCTCCCCAAATCAACACAGACTGTGGAAACTTCACACTGGACTTCAAGCATCTTGCAGTGTGTGCCTTTCCATTCTTCCCCCAGACTCTGGGTCCTGGGTTTCTAAATGAGATGCAAAAGTTGCTCTCACCAGAAACGAGGACTTTGGACCACTGAGCAACAGACCAGGTCTGTTTTTCTTTAGCCCAGGTAAGACGCTTGTGACATTGTTTGTTGTTCAGGAGTGGCTTGACAAGAGGAATACGACATCTGAAGCCCATGTCCAGGATCCGTCTGTGTGTGGTGGCTCTTGATGTACTGACTCCAGCCTCAGTCCACTCCTTTTGAAAGTCCCCAACACATTTGAATGGCCTTTTCCTGACAATCCTCTGTAGGCCGCGGTCATCCCTGCTACTTGTGCACCTTTTTCTTCCACACTTTTCCCTTCCACATAACTTTCTATTAATGTGCTTTCATACAGCCATTTGGGAACATCCAACTTCCTTCGCAATTACCTTTTGAGGCTTTCCCTCATTACGGAGGGTGTCAATAATGGTTTTCTGCATAACTGTCAGGTCATCAGTCTTCCCCATGATTGTGATTCCTACTGAACCAGACGGGGAGACCATTTAAAGGCTCAGAAACCCTTTGCAGTTGTTATGGCTTACTTACCTGATTAGAGTGTGACACTGTGAGCCTAGAATATTGCACCTTTTCACAATATTCTAATTTACTGAGATTGTGGATTTGGGGTTTTCATGAGCTGTAAGCCATAATCATCGCACTTATGACAAATCACAGCTTGAACTATCTTGCTTTGCATGTAATGCGTCTATCTCGTATATTAGTTTTACATTGCATTATTGAAATAAATTGACTCTAGCACGATATTCTAATTTTTGAGTATCACCTGTATATTTACAAAATGTCAAGCTCTGTGAATCAGGATCAGTTTTTCACTGCTTCTCTCTCTCTGATGCAATAAAGACATGATCCACTACTAACACTACTCTGGCTTCTGACTGGTTCATTAAAAAAGGCTTTTTGGCTAACATTATTAATGGTAAATAAGTATGTAGGGGTTTAGACAATTGCCCATCTCTGTCTCATTAGATATTTATTACCAGAAGCTGGAAAAAAGCAAGGTGAATTGTTAGTGTAGAACTCACCTAAGAGGTTTTGTCTTAACGTGGCAGGTAAGCTTAGACTTAAGTGGCACTGGAGTGATACTAAAACCCTGTGATATTGAAATCTGTTTTTATTGTATATATTGTGGGTTATGTACCAAGGAGTAGGTAGGGTTTAAAAACAGGACTTATTTTTGTCTATGTGATTGTTTGGTTTGGCCAAATTTCAAAGTGAATTTCAAATGGAAAAAATAGAGTTGAGCGAACCCGAACTGAAAAGTTCAGGTTAGTACCGAGCATTAAGATTTTTGGACGCTGGACCCGAACACGGACATGTCACTGTATGTTCGGAGTTCGAGTTCGGAGATTCAATGACTCGTTTTGAAAGGCTGCAGGGCAGCCAATCAACAAGCATTTGACTCATGTGCCCTTAGAAGCCATCACAGCCATGCCTACTAATGGCATGGCTGTGATTGGCCAGTGCAGCAAGTGACCCAGCCACTATAGAAGCTGGTCACTTAGTATTAGTAAATTATGCCCCCTACTCTCTATACCACGAGTTGGGGTGTGTCTATTAAAGAGTGAGCAGCCTGTGGCTGCTACTGTTAAAAAAAACAAAAAAAAACATTCCCACCTCCTAAGCCCCACCCGCGACGCGCGAGTTGGGGCTTTTAAACTAATTTAGCATGTTTCCTATGAATGCACATCAATATTAATATAATTATTAAATAATTATATATTTATTTTTATATTATTTGCATTTTTATATTATTTGCATTTTTGTATTATTATTTTCATAAGGATGGGTTTAGGTAGTATGTCTCTATTCTAATATTTAATAATATAAGGGGATTGAATATAACAAGCACAATATATTTAGCATAAATATATATATATATATATATATATATATATATAAAGCACAAATTATTAAATACATATTTATAACAATTAAAAAACAAAAAACAAATTAGACACTTTAAAAGTAATTCACTAAAAAGGAGATCGTGCACTTGTTAATATATGATCTAACATATTAAATAATGCACATATGATATAATGTGATACCGTATATACTCGAGTATAAGCCGACCCGAATATAAGCCGAGGCCCCTAATTTTACCCCCCAAAACTGGGAAAACTTATTGACCGAGTATAAGACTAGGGTGGGAAATGCAGCAGCTACTGGTAAATTTCTAAATAAAATTAGATCCTAAAAAAATTATATTAATTGAATATTTATTTACAGTGTGTGTATATAATGAATGCAGTGTGTGCGTATGAATGCAGTGTGTGTATATAATGAATGCAGTGTGTGCATATGAATGCAGTGTGTGTGTATGAGTGCATTGTGTGTGTGTGAGTGCATTGTGTGTGTGTATATATATTAATTGAATATTTATTTACAGTGTGTGTATATAATGAATGCAGTGTGTGCGTATGAATGCAGTGTGTGTGTATGAGTGCAGTGTGTGTGTATGAGTGCAGTGTGTGTGTATGCGTGCAGTGTGAGTGCATTGTGTGTGTATGAGTGCATTGTGTGTGTATGAGTGCATTGTGTGTGTGTATATTAATTTAATATTTATTTACAGTGTGTGTATATAATGAATGCAGTGTGTGTGTATGAGTGCAGTGTGTGTGTATGAGTGCAGTGTGTGTATGAGTGCAGTGTGAGTGCAGTGTGTGTGTATGAGTGCATTGTGTGTGTGTATATATTAATTGAATATTTATTTACAGTGTGTGTATATAATGAATACATTGTGTGCGTATGAATGCAGCGTGTGCGTATGAGTGCAGTGTGTATGAGTGCAGTGTGTATGAGTGCAGTGTGTGTGTGTGTATGAGTGCAGTGTGTGTGTATGAGCGCAGTGTGTGTGTATGAGTGCAGTGTGTGTGTGCAGTGTGAGTGCAGTGTGTGTATGAGTGCAGTGTGTGTATGAATGCACTGTGTGTATGAATGCAGTGTGTGTATATAATGAGTGCAGTGTGTATGAATGCAGTGTGTGTGTGTGAGTGAAGTGTGTGTGTATGAGGCTGTCAGAGCTGTAACTTACCTGTCCTGCAGCTCCTGTCGGCTCTCTCCTCCTCCGCTCCATCCGGTCAGCTCTTCTGTCAGCTCCCACTGTAAGTCTCGCGATATTTACACTGGGAGCTGACCGAGGTGCTGAACGGACGGCGCGGAGGAGGAGAGAGCTGACAGGAGCTGCAGGAGAGGTAAGTAACGCTCTCTGCAGCCCCCATAGCCCCAGTATGTATTATGGCAATGCAAATTGCCATAATACAGACTATTGACTCGAGTATAAGCCGAGTTGGGGTTTTTCAGCGCAAAAAATGTGCTGAAAAACTCGGCTTATACTCGAGTATATACGGTAAGTTGAATAAGTATTATATAAACAGTGTAAATGTAAACATATGTTTATAGCATGATTGATTATCCATAAGTGTATATAGCATATATGAAATGTTTTATTGGCATATAGACACTTATTGAAGTGTGAGGATCAGCTGTGAAGACTGGCAACTTAATAGGAGACTACCAACAGATGAAATCCATTTACACAGGACCGATGAGGAAGGAAGGACAAGCCCATGTGATTGAATTACACTTAGCGATTAGCCCTATTTAAAGGACTTGTGTGTGGGGGGATGTTAGGCTGCTTTTTTGACTATTACATTGATTGTTTTTAATATTGTGGTCCCTGAGGAAGTCCCATATTCTCTAGAAGGGACGAAACGCATAGGACCATTGTTTGTATTTATTTTATATATTTTTATACATTATTAAAGCTGCTGTTTTTTTAACCTTCACCCGGAGTCCTGTACTTGAGTGGAAGTATCCAGGGGAATCTCCCAGGCCCCCCATATCATCAGGGGAGGCACCATAGAAACATAGAAACATAGAAACATAGAATGTGACGGCAGATAAGAACCATTCGGCCCATCTAGTCTGCCCAGTTTTCTAAATACTTTCATTAGTCCCTGGCCTTATCTTATAGTTAGGATAGCCTTATGCCTATCCTACGCATGCTTAAACTCCTTTACTGTGTTAACCTCTACCACTTCAGCTGGAAGGCTATTCCATGCATCCACTACCCTCTCAGTAAAGTAATACTTCCTGATATTATTTTTAAACCTTTGTCCCTCTAATTTAAGACTATGTCCTCTTGTTGTGGTAGTTTTTCTTCTTTTAAATATAGTCTCCTCCCTTACTGTGTTGATTCCCTTTATGTATTTAAATGTTTCTATCATATCCCCCCTGTCTCGTCTTTCCTCCATGCTATACATGTTAAGATCCTTTAACCTTTCCTGGTAAGTTTTATCCTGCAATCCATGAACCAGTTTAGTAGCCCTTCTTTGAACTCTCTCTAAGGTATCAATATCCTTCTGAAGATAGGGTCTCCAGTACTGTGTACAGTACTCCAAGTGAGGTCTCACCAGTGTTCTGTACAATGGCATGAGCACTTCCCTCTTTCTACTGCTAATACCTCTCCCTATACAACCAAGCATTCTGCTAGCATTTCCTGCTGCTCTATTACATTTAAGTCATCAGAAATAATCACCCCTAAATCCCTTTCCTCAGATGTTGAGGTTAGGACTCTATCAAATATTCTGTACTCTGCCCTTGGGTTTTTACGTCCAAGATGCATTATCTTACACTTATCCACATTAAATGTCAGTTGCCACAACTCTGACCATTTTTCTAGTTTACCTAAATCATTTTCCATTTGGCTTATCCCTCCTGGAACATCAACCATGTTACATATCTTAGTATCATCCGCAAAAAGACACACCTTACCATCAAGACCTTCTGCAATATCACTAATAAAAATATTAAAGAGAATGGGTCCAAGTACAGATCCCTGAGGTACCCCACTGGTGACAAGCCCAAGCTTCGAATATACTCCATTGACTACAACCCTCTGTTGCCTGTCACTCAGCCACTGCCTTACCCATTCAACAATATTGGAATCCAAACTCAAAGATTGAAGTTTGTTGATAAGCCTTCTATGTGCAACAGTGTCAAAAGCCTTACTGAAATCGAGGTAAGCAATGTCTACTGCACCACCCTGATCTATAATTTTAGTTACCCAATCAAAAAAATCAATAAGATTAGTTTGGCATGATCTCCCTGAAGTAAACCCATGTTGTCTCTGATCTTGAAATCCATGTGTTTTTAGATGTTCAACAATCCTATCCTTTAACATGGTTTCCATCACTTTCCCCACTACTGAAGTTAGGCTTACTGGCCTATAGTTGCCCGACTCCTCCCTATTACCTTTCTTGTGAATGGGCACAACATTTGCTAACTTCCAATCTTCTGGGACTACTCCTGTTATCAATGATTGGTTAAATAAATCTGTTAATGGTTTTGCTAGTACACCACTAAGCTCTTTTAATAGCTTTGGGTGTATTCCATCAGGTCCCATTGACTTATTTGTCTTTACTTTTGACAGTTCAAATAGAACCTCTTCCTCTGTAAACTCACGTGTAATAAATGACTAATTTATCCTTTTTCTTAACTGAGGTCCCTTTCCTTCATTTTCATCTGTAAATACCAAACAAAAATATTCATTGAGGCAGTCAGCTAGACCTTTATCCTCATCTACAAACCTTCCTTCTTTTGTTTTTAATCTAACTAATCCTTGTTTTACTTTTCTTTTCTCATTTATGTATCTAAAAAAAGTTTTGTCCCCCTTTTTTACTGACTGTGCTATTTTCTCTTCTGTGTGTGATTTGGAAGCTCTTATAACTTGCTTAGCCTCTTTCTGCCTAATCTTATAGGTCATTCTGTCTTCCTCACTCTGGGTTTTTTTATAATTACTAAATGCTAACTTTTTGTTTTTTACTATTTTGGCTACATCTGTGGAGTACCACAGTGGTTTCTTGAATTTTTTGCTTTTACTTACAAGCCTAATGCAATTTTCTGTTGCCTTCAGTAGTGCAACTTTTAAATAATCCCATTTCTTTTGGACTCCATTTAAATTGCTCCAGTCTGATAATGACTCCTTTACACATATTCTAATTTTGGAAAAGTCTGTTTTTCTAAAGTCTAAAACTTGTTTTTGTGTGGTGTGACTCGGTCACTGTTCTTATATTAAACCACACTGACTGATGATCAATGGATCCTAAACTTTCACCTACAGTAATATCTGATACCAAATCTCCATTTGTTAACACTAAATCTAGTATGGCCTCTTTACGAGTTGGCTCCTCAACGACTTGTTTTAGAGACAATCCCAGTAGGGAGTTTAGAATATGTGTGCTCCTGGCACAAGTAGCTATTTTTGTTTTCCAATTTACATTAGGAAGATTAAAGTCACCCATGATGATAACTTCCCCCTTCATTGTCATTTTAGCTATTTCTTCAACTAGTAGATTATCTAACTCTTCAATTTGTCCTGGGGGCCTATAAATCACACCTACACAAGTTACTGTGTGATTACCAAATTCTAACGTAACCCAAACTGACTCTATGTTCGCCTCACTAACCTTTATTAGGCTAGATTTTATGCTATTCTTTACATACAGGGCCACCCCTCCCCCTTTCTTGCCTTCCCTGTCTTTTCTATATAAAGAGTACCCTGGTATTGCTATGTCCCAGTCATTTTTCTCATTATACCATGTCTCAGTAACAGCGACTAAATCTACACTATCAGTTGCCATTATTGCCACAAGTTCATGGATCTTATTCCCTAAACTGCGAGCATTTGTAGACATGACTCTAAGCTTATCATTTTTTAACACACTTGCTACAGGCACCTTCTGTCCTTGTTTTGGGGGACAATTGGATTGATGTTTTATCACCTACCATGAGCAATAAAGCCAAATCCTTACTCCCGACACCATTCACCAAGCCACAAGTTAAAGTCCCTAATACGCATCCGCCTGTCATTCTGAGTGTTATGCACAGGCAGAACTTCAGAGAATGACAATGTGGAAGCAACCTGCCGTATATCATTGCCAAAACACTAAAAACTTCCTTAACCTCTGAAACCTCATTGCAAGCCAAGTCATTTGTCCCTAAATGGACAAGTACATCCAATTCCCCTTCCTGCTTTGCTTGCTTAACAATATTACAGATACGTCTCCTGTCTCTGTGAGCAGTAGCTCCGGGAAGACACCTCACAAGACCACCATTGTCCATCTCCACACCTCTTATGATGGAATCCCCCACCAACAACTGCTTTCTATTAGGCCTCACCATAGTCTTCAAGCCTCTCTGCACAACACCACTAGCCTCAGTGCCTCTCTGCACAACACCACTAGCCTCAGTGCCTCTCTGCACAACACCACTAGCCTCAGTGCCTCTCTTCACAACACCACTAGCCTCAGTGCCTCTCTTCACAACACCACTAGCCTCAGTGCCTCTAGCCTCAGTGCTTCTCTGCACAACACCACTAGCCTCAGTGCCTCTCTGCACAACACCACTAGCCTCAGTGCCTCTCTGCACAACACCACTAGCCTCAGTGCCTCTCTGCACAACACCACTAGCCTCAGTGCCTCTCTGCACAACACCACTAGCCTCAGTGCCTCTCTGCACAACACCACTAGCCTCAGTGCCTCTCTTCACAACACCACTAGCCTCAATGCCTCTCTTCACAACACCACTAGCCTCAATGCCTCTCTTCACAACACCACTAGCCTCAGTGCCTCTCTGCACAACACCACTAGCCTCAGTGCCTCTCTGCACAACACCACTAGCCTCAGTGCCTCTCTGCACAACACCACTAGCCTCAGTGCCTCTCTGCACAACACCACTAGCCTCAGTGCCTCTCTGCACAACACCACTAGCCTCAGTGCCTCTCTGCACAACACCACTAGCCTCAGTGCCTCTCTGCACATCAGTGCCTCTCTGCACCATAAATGCCTAAATCACACAATATTCTGTGAGTGCATTTCAAATTGTGCAGTTTGTAAATTGTATAACAGTATTACACTATATTTCTTTTGTATATTTTTATTTAGATAATCAGCCGGTTCCCTCGTTGTGTGTGTATATGTGCATATATATATATATATATATATATATATATATATATATATATAATGCCATATGTAGTGTATTTTAATGTTTCTTTAAGTACATATATTAATATTAAAATACACTTAGAATGAAGTTACATATGCATATATAATACATATATTGTATATTTATATATACAGTATATACACATATAATTACAAGAATAAATAAATACAATAATAAAATAAATACAATATTTATTAAAAATTTAAAATTAATTATATATACATATGTAATTTTATTCTAAATTTATTTTGTTATTAATATATTTATATATATATATATAAAAAAAATACAAATAACCGCAAATATATATCTATATATAAACAAAATTGAAAAATCAAGATGCACTCACAGGTCTTCATATATGTGGAAAAAACTGGTGCTTTATTAATCCATATGTAGTATACAAAAAATCAATCGACGTTTCGACCCTGCCGGGTCTTTTTCAAGATCATTGAATACATGACAATAAAGTGTATATCTATTAAATATAAAAAATATGTAAATGTGCACTTACCCAATGGTGAGGTGAAGTGGAGTGCGTCTGCCCGTTAGAACCCGGAAGTGAATAGAAGCCGCACAGAACGTCACGTGGTCGGGACGTCCGGCGGAGAAAAGCGGTTGCCATAGTGATAATATACAAAGAAACTAAATCACATACCGAGCGCATATCAAGAGAACCGCTGTGGAGGAGAGTTGGTAGTATTAACTGTCAGCGAGCTATAGATACAAATGATGCCAAATAAAAAATTAAATAGAGTAGATGAATAACCAGTGCTGTGATGTGAAAATTAAAGTGATAGTGACACACAAGTGAAACAATATATGCAATCAAAATATACAGTCTACTAAGCAAAATCTAAATCATGGCATCATATATTTAAAAACAAAGCAAAAAATCCGAAGATATTAATGACTCAATATATTAATGGACAACTAAAGAATAATAATCTTATCCTTACAATCAGAGAATAAACACTAAAAAATAAATAGTGTATAATATACTGATTGTGTGGAAAACTGGGCATAATCTAACAAATGCTAGGAGAAAAATATGAAGTCTAAAGGCCTGAGAGAATAGTAGACTGATGTAAAGACACCGTATGATGTTAGAAAGACAACTGTCACAATGTACTGGCAGCATGGAGATATAATAAACAAATAAATAAATAAACAACACCTATGAATAAAAACTAAAATAGTTACTTGAAAGTATACCCAGAAAATATCAGTTACTTGTCAATAAACAAATTTGCCACACAAAATTGCGATATTATGAATGTAGCATATGATTGCTACATACATCTAAAGATTGTAAATTGTATGTGAAAAAAGAATATACTATCCTAAACAAGCACACCACTTATTACCATTAGACACATAGTAATAGCAGGTAAAAAAATGTAAATAATGAAAAAATGTTTAAATAAAAAACAAAACAATAAAAAAATAAAAAATAGAAAAATAAAAAATAATAGTAAAGACAAGTCTAAAGGGCCCAACTATATCTAAAAAGTATGCAAATGGCCACGTGTACACTAAACCCAAATGGTAACTAAAAATAGAAAAAGGATAAAAAATAAATAAAATAAAAAATAAAATAAAAAATGAAAATAAAAAATGGGTTGTTATGAACCAAAAAATTATATAGCCATGGAGTACACGATATTCTCATTCAAGCCTTTAGGAGTAACTGTATCCAAATAATGGATCCAATAGGCCTCTCTCTGTAAGAGAGTTCTTGATCGATCACCCCCTCGGTCCAAAGGAGGAACATGATCAATACCAATAAATTTGAGCGTGGGTAAATTATGTTGCATAGCCAAAAAGTGTTTGGCCACTGGTTTTTCCGTAGTTTGATCCCGATATGCCGTCATTATCCCAGATCGGTGTCCTCTCATCCTGTCATGTAGAGTAAGATCTGTCTTACCGGCATACGATAGTCCACATGGACATGTCACCATATAGATGACATGATCCGTGGTGCAATTTATATGATGATTAATCGGTATTCGTTTGCCCGTATGTGGATGGGCAAAAGAAGTACTGGTTAACATATGGCTACAGGTCACACATCCAGTACACTTGAAGCAGCCCTTCTTTTGAATCCATGTTTTTTTCATGTAAGATTGTGTGGGGTCATTACGAACTAATAAGTCCCTGAGATTCCTTTTTTTTTTGTAACTGATCATAGGCCGTTGTTGAAAAATTGAAGGAAGATTATTGTCCGCTTGTATCACATCCCAATGTCTTTGTATGGTATTTTTTATTTTTTCAGTTGCTGTGTTGTAGGTCATGGGGAGAAATAACTGTCTTCATAGTTTTGGTGTTTTTTTTCGGAAACAAGGCGTTCTCTAGCTCTCTGTTCAGCGATATCCAATATGTGTGGAGCATAACCCCTATCGATAAAGCGTTGCTTCATTTCAGCCAGTTGAAGATTCATTCGAGGGATGTCACTATTATAGCGAAGAACTCTAAGAAACTGTGAAATAGGAAGGGAATCCTTTAAGTGTTGAGGTGTTAAGATAGTGTTTCTGTCCGTTTCTTTACGGTGTAAAGTGTAGCCAATTTCACCTGGTTTTTTTTTATATAATAAAACATCCAAGAAATGAATTTAGTCACAGTTGTGATTAAGGGTAAATTTTATTTTAGTAGGTAGCATATTTAGTTGTTGAACCATTTCTTCCAGTTCCTGTTGTGAAGTAGTCCATAAGAGAAGGATATCATCCACAAATCTAAAATATTTCAATATTTTCTTCGTATGTGTGGAGAAAATATACTGTTGTTCAAACCATGACATAAAGATGTTGGCATATGAGGGAGCCATAGCTGCCCCCTTAGCGGTCCCAGATGTTTGCAAATAAAAGTTGCCTTCAAATTTAAAGTAATTGCAGGAAAGTGCAATTGTAAGCAATTCCAAAATTAATTCAATTGGGGGGCCTTTGTACACTGAAGATTTAGAGAGAGTAATCCGAACAACTTCTATACCTTCTAACTGAGGTATTGCCGTATATAAATTTTGAAAATCCAAGGTGGCAAACATAAACATGCATTGTGTATCATTATCAAGATCCCTGAGTTGACAAAGGAGATCTTGGGTATCCTTAAGGCAAAACGGTAACTCTTTAACACAATCTTGTAGATAATAATCCACATATTTGGCAACTGGTCTCTGCCTGGAGGGTTTTGGCTGGATTTGTGGATCTTAGGTAAAGTGTAGAGAACCGGATGTATAGGATGAGTCACATATAGGTACTTGGCTGTATTGGAATCCACATAACCAGCTTGAAGGCCAATTTCAATAAGCTGATAAATCTTTTTTTGGAATGACTGAACAGGATCGTAAGTGAGTTTTCGATATGTGGATGTATCATTCAATTGTCGCATGATTTCACATTGATATTGTTGATAAGATTGGATCACAACACCTCCGCCTTTGTCTGCGGGGCGAATTACAATATTCACATCATCACGTAGATCTTGAAGTGCAGCTTTTTAAGTCAGATTAGGTCTATGTTTAGGCGTTTTTTTTATAATATTTAACGCGTCCCTATGTATGGTCTGTACAAAAGTTTTGATGGTCATATTGTTTGATTTGATATCTTTCTTCTCTTTGGTAATAAAAGGGCTTGATTGATATGTAGAACTTTCTTTTCTGTATTCATTAGCATACAAGGTGCGTTGTAATTTGTACGTATCAATTTCAACAGAAAATGCCTGGGTTTTTTTAACAGGAGTAAACGTTAAACCTTTACTTAGAAGACTGTGATGAACTTTAGTCAATTGTTTGTTTGAGAGATTAAATACTACGGACGTCTCTTCTGTGATGGGGGTTTTGCGGCTTTGTTGGCATATCTGGTGACCCTTTTTCCCTCGCCTGGGGGTTCTCTTTTTTCTATGTCGCTGGATTCCATACTCATGCCTGGGGGATCCTGGTGATGGATACCGGCTCCTAAAAAAGGTACAGTTCTAGACTGGTGTCTGGTGTCTTTGGACTCAGTGTCTGAAGCCGATTCCCCTGAACTAATATCAATCGTATGTATGGAGGGTCTGGTGATACGAGGTCTGAATCTAGGAGGAGCATTCCTAGTGTTTGTGTCCATACCACTGAGCCATCTATACACTTGATGATGTGTATAGTCATGGTTAACTTTATTTAATTTTTGTTTTTTAAACCGAATTAAATCGTTCTGATACTTCTGAATATCATCTTGTAATTTGATTAACATCTCATTCACTGTGGGTGCCTGTAGAGAGGTGACATTTGTTGCTTCAAACTCCTGGATAGATTTGTTCACCTGAATTAACTCCTTCCCGACCTCTTCAACTACTATAACCATCCAATCTAATGAACACTTGTTGGAAATGTTCATCCACCGATTGCAAAAATCTGGATTCTGTCTACCGATGGTGGGGGCATTTCTGACTCTGAATCCTCTAGGTATTCTTTTTGCACGGTAGTAATCTGAAATGAAAACTCTGTGCAAATCAGGATCTATCTCACGTCTTTTTAACTTTAATAAATCATTATATAATTCTTTAGGTGTATTAGTATGTTAGAGATCTTTAGTACACCGAGGCCATAAGACAGATGAAGCATGTTCATCACTAATGGTTAATGTTTCAGCCGTATCAGCTAGAGCACCAGATCTTGCTAAAAAATCCTCCATGCTGTAACAACTTGAAAAAGGAACAGAATAAATAAAAAAAAAATAATAATAAGCAATAGCAATAGCAATATATATAATTACATAAATGATTACATAAGTAGACATGTAGAATTTAAATACAAATATATGTATATATATTACAATTCTACGTATATATTTAAGTAATTCTTTAAAATAATTATGTGATTTAATTCATTAACATTTGATTGACATACCTGACAACCCAGCAGAAAGTTCAGAGAATTTAATTTGCAAGCACTATATTTAACCCTGTAACTTTCCAAGACACCATAAAACCTGTACATGGGGGTACTGTTTTACTAGGGAGACTTCGTTGAACACAAATATTAGTGTTTCAAAATGATAAATTGGATTACAATGATGATATTTTCAGTAAAAGTGAAGTTTGTTGCATTTTTCAAACACTAACTGCACTTTTACTGACAATATTATTGTTGAAATATGTTTTACTGTTTTAAAACTCTTATGTTTGTGTTCAGTGAAGTCTCCCAAGTATAACAGTACCCCTCATGTGCAGGTTTTATGGTGTTTTGGAAAGTTAGAGAGTCAAATATAAGACTTGCATTTCATTTTTTTTCACATTGAAATTTGCCAGTTTGGTAATGTTGCCTTTGTGTCAGGGTGGCGGTCCGGTGCCCGGGACCCAGACACTATCCAGGCGGCGGAGCAGGACCGGGACCCAGTATGCCTGATGTTCAGAGTAGGAGTCACAGCGTGGAGGTGGATTAGCAGGGTCTGGTGCAGGGTAACCGCACGCCCCCCTGGTGTTGACCCTGAATCAGCTTCAGCGGATACCAGGAAATAGGAGCATGGAAATTAGCAGACCTCCCAGGAGCTGAATAGGGAGGCTCTGCAGCAAGATTGTATCCAGTACTAGAAACAAGGCAAGACTAGAGATAGGCACCAAACATGAAAACAAGACAGAACTAATAGAACCCAGAACCAGAGAAGGATAGTAAGCTAAACCCAGAACATATACACAAGACATGAGGAAAACATGAACATAACATGGGCAAGACTGGACAGGACTGTAAATGGACTGGGTATACAAACTAAAACAAGACAAGATAACAAAGGCAAAACAAGAGGAGAAATAACTAAGTACTACATGTGGAAATATGGGGATTTAGTCACACTATATAATCATACATTGCATAAGCCTGCCAACAACGCCAATGCACCCCATATCTGGCAGGTCCTACACTGCCTAATGAATACTAAAATAACCACAGATTCAGAACACATATATAGTACTTACCTGCAAGAAAGGACAGAAGCAGTGAGCAGCTGCCTGCAGGAACACTGAAACATAATGAAAGATGGAAACAAACGGGTGTGTCAAAATAAAACAAACATTTAAATGAATCCTGAAGACTGGGAAATCCAGGGACGAACTATAGGAATGAACCCAGAAATCCCAGCATAAAGAAAACCAGACATAGACTAGAAAACCAAGCAAGAATAGCAAAAAGAGTACTGGATACCAGAAGCCAAGGCCAGACATCTCCACAGAACAGAGCAGGACATGACACTTTGAGAGCGTATGGTAGCCCAGGAATGAGAATTGCCCCCGTGATTGCATTCCATTTGCAAAAGTAGACAACCCAAGGTATTGCAAATGTCCAGTCATTTTTAGCCGCCACTTAGTCACAAACACTGGCCAAATATTAGTAATTTCTTTTTTCACACAAAAACAAATATGAATGCAAATTTGGCCAGTGTTTGTGACTAAGTGGCTACTAAAAAAGACTGGACATACCACACTTGCAATACCTTGGGTTGTGCACTTTTGCAAATGGCATGCCATCATGGGGGTAATTTTCATTCCTGGGCTACCACACAGTCTCAAAGGTAACATTACTAATCTGGCAAATTTTAATGTGAAAAAAATGAAAAATGGAATGTGCTATATTTAACCCTGTAACTTTCCAAAACACTGTAAAATCTGTTAATGGGGACTACTGTTTTATTCGTGAGACATTGCTGAACACAAATATGTGCATTGTATTGCAGTAAAAGTGAACAGTATCATGACATTTACGGCTAAAATGTCAGACGGAACTACAATTTTTTGCAAAAGTCTTAGTTTCTTACAGTTAATTATATTTTATTCATAATAATTTATGTTTCATATATGAATAGTTCATGAGAAATAAAAGCCCTGTTTCCCCTGAACAAAATGATATATAATAAGTGTGGGTGCGCTTAATATGAAAGAGGTGAATTACGGTTGGACAGACATAGAGGACAAATTCCAGTTTTTGTTTACATTTTGTTTTGATCAGAACGTGTACTATTGACTCTGTCCTGATGGGGGTTAATCACTGTAGATGTCATCATGCTGTCAAACTATTTTCATTGTAAGAAATTTAAATAAATAATCCTGGACTTATTACATACATAAAATGATAATATATGTTTATAAATTCCACTTTCCATTTTCTATCATGGTTTTAGTTTGGTTAAAAAAAAAATGGATTTTTTTTTTTTTTTTTTTTTATTCTTTATTTTTGAGTGCTTGATTGAACATAATCATCTCACAATGCCACAATAGCATATGCAAGATTGGTATTATTACAGCATTTTACAGTTATGACATTTAGGTTTTAGCACATTTTTAGGTATAGAGTTAGTCAGGCAATACACACACGTCTTATGATTGTACACAGAAATGGAAGTAAAGCGTATAAACAAGACGTGGCGAGTAACAGGTAAAAAATAAAATAAAAAGGTCAACAATTATACTGCGTTAGCAAACTATTAACAGGAGTTAGCATCCACTGGGCATGAGTACAAACGAGGAGGCACAGACAGGCTGTCTGCTTCCCTACCCACATTAAGCTATATACATTAAGCTTTATATCGCTCTCACCAGGGTTAACCTATACCCCTCATGGTTTATGCTATGGAGGGACCAGAACAAGTTTATAAACGAATAGGAGGTACAGTAAACTACTAGGGTTCCATTATCAAATTTATCTAGAATGCTTAGGAGTGTTTCTTGGGGGCTTTGACTTGTCAATGCTGTATAGTAAGGCAGTTTAGCCTAGATGAGCCTACTCTTGTCCCCTCAGCCCACCCGTATTGTTTTTGTTTTGAACAAGATTAAAGCTACAAAAGGAATTAATTTCAAAGAAAGATATTGATTGAAGTTCAAAAATGAATGTATATTCTTTTGCTTATGCTGTGATTGCCTTTTGTTGCTGTTGATGCAGGAGTACAAATAATTTCTAATTGAACTCAGAAATGCAAACACATCTTATTAAGAATTAACTTATATTTACAATGTGTCAACGTATCATATAAAACTAGCCCAAAGAGTAAAAGGGAATTAATAATTAAGACAAATGATGTATAAATTGCCATGTAAGAGGCTTTGGAAACTTAATATCACTTTATCTGATCACAGTTTGTATATTGTTATATTGGCTTGTTTCTACCATAAATTGCTTTTCATATTTTATGTAAAATAATTACAAATAATTCTGTAAATATTAATGGTCTATCAGTCATGAACTTACTTGAATCAGCATCTGAGAGCTAAAGCCATAAAATATCTTTCAAACAGAGTTTTTATATAGTTATCTAAATACATAGAGATTACCTTAAGGCTCTACAGTGTTATTAACATCAGTCCATAGAGTAAAATACTTACTGTAATACCATTGGGAAACAACTTATTTTTCCAAGATAGTAACTATGTCTTCTTTCAACACAAGCAATATGAACCTTCTAATTTGTGACTAAATGTGTTTAAACAAATATACATAGTTACATAGTTACATAGTTAGATAGCTGAAAAGAGACTTGCGTCCATCAAGTTCAGCCTTCCTCACATTTGCTGTTGATTCAAAAGGCAAAAAAAAAAAATTTGAAAGATTATATCCTTGAATATTCTGTCTTTGCAAGTATGCATCTAGTAGCTGTTTGAACATCTGTATGGACTCTGATAAAACCACTTCTTCAGGTAGAGAATTCCACATCCTGATTGTTCTTACAGTAAAAAAAACCTTTCCTTTGCCTTAGACGGAATCTTCTTTCTTCCAGTCTAAACGCATGGCCTTGTGTCCTATGTAAAGTCCGGTTTGTGAATAGATTTCCACACAATGGTTTGTATTGGCCCCGAATATATTTGTATAATGTTATCATATCCCCTCTCAGGCGACGTTTTTCTAAACTAAATAGGTTTAAATTTGTTAACCTTTCTTCATAGCTGATATGTCCCATTGCTCCATTGCTTTTATTAATTTTGTAGCCCGCCTCTGCACTTTTTCTAGTGCCATGATATCCTTCTTTAGAACAGGTGCCCAAAATTGCACAGCATATTCAATATGTGGTCTTACCAGTGATTTATAGAGAGGCAAAATGATATTCTCGTCCCGAGAATGAATGCCCTTTTTCATGCATGACAATACCCTACTGGCCTTGGCCACTGCTGATTGACATTGCACATTGTTGCATAGTTTGTTGTCTATAACAATTCCCAAGTCCTTTTCGTGTGTTGTTATCCCTAATTCACTTCCATTAAGGGTATACGTTGCTTGTGTATTATTTACGCCGAAGTGCATAACTTTGCATTTTTCAACATTAAATTTCATCTGCCATTTGAGTGCCCAGTCCTCCAGTCTATCTAAATCCTTCTGCAGCAAAGTAATATCTTGCTCACATTGTATTATTTTGTATTATCAGTTTATCTACAGAATGTTACTGAAATGTTAGAGCTGTAAATTAAATGGGGTGTAATGAATGAAATCATAAATATCTATGATGAAGAAATTGTTATTGGGAATATCTCAATATCCCTTATTAAAATGCATTATTGTCTCCACCTTGAAAAATCCACCGCTTTGCATCACAATCAATGCAGAGGGTGAAATTTCATATCACGCTTTTCAGGCTTAATGAAACCCAACGAGAGTGTGGCTACCGTTGGAGCAAGATGACTGAATAATATTTTGCTCCTACACACAAGCTCCAATAGAGAAACAATTTAAAGTGAAAGACTGTGAACCCATTCTTAACAAACCGCAGCCTAAGTTAAAATGGCAGCAGGAAAAAGCAGATGAAACAAAAAACTTTTTCAGCCAAAAACAACATTCTGCGGAAACATAGCAGTAAGACCTTGGATGACAGCAACCATAATCCACAGGTGACTTCTCCACTAAAATTATTCATACCTGGAATGAAAGTGTGATGGACCTCCTGACACCCTGACCGGGAGCCTCCGTCAATCAATGCTCCTACTGCTCACCAAAGACTCCAAGCACTCCACCAGACACCATCAGCGCTGTAGCCCCAAGCTGCAATAGCTTGGCTGGGGGTCTCGCCGTCCCTTCCCACCCTGGGCCACTCCTGGATCAAGCTCCCAGTGGGAAGACCTTTCCTCCAAGAGAGTATAGCAGGTATAGCTGTGAAGCTCTTACAAGAGCTAGTGGTTATAGCATGTATAGCAGGTCCCTACTAACACAAGGCAAGGATCTATGTTGAGGGTAAAGCAGGCATGGTTTAATGGTAGTCACACTGGCCTTTTATGCAAGTCCCCAAGCAAGGTGTACACCCACATGGATCTTGTTGGGGACAGGGACACAAAATTATACACCAATGATAACATGTTTACAATTTTAGGCACTCCCACACATGGCATACAAACCCTCCCCTCTGCCTAGGAGATAATTGAGTCAGATACTGTATTAACCCAATTATATCCAGGCAGAAAAAAACACATATTTAGCAAAACCTCCAAAGTACCCCCAAAACACATAAAATTCCAACAATTATTACATTTCCTGATAGCCCTGATATGGGTGACCAACATATCCAAAATTCAATAAGATCAGGGGTTCAGAAATTCTATGGAAATCTTATTTTGACCAACTGCACATATGGTTTCATGCCCAAAACAGTTCCAGAGAATCAGGCTGTGTGGCCGGTCTACTTTGGCGATTCAAAGTACAGTTCGAAATACCTAACATAGCCGTTTGTGGATAAAGTCATTATAAGTCTCTTGTTCGTGAGTGTTTCTTTACCAAACATCATTCGACTCCCGTTCGAATAGACGTACATCTGGAAGGTTATGTTTTAGCGGTGTTCATGCAGTCGAGTGTCCGATTTTAGTTCCATAAACTCAACAACCAAACACTGCTCAGAATACTCGCAGCTTAAGATGGCCGCCGCCACGTGGTCAAATGGCACTTTGAATGGCTTCAGGAGTTCAAAGTGCCACTTCGAAAGTTCAAATGGTTCTTGTTACCAGTCCCAACAGGCACAAATAGTGATTTAGACCAAGTTTTATCACAGGGGCCATAGTCACAGGGTAAGAGGCTGGCAAGTATGCTCCTCCAAGAACCCGTGACAAGGTCCAGTTCGTCACAGAAATTGTGGCTGGTATCAGGAAAGACATCAGTGAACTGGGCACACCTACCTCCAAGTGGAAACTAAATGGAGGCCCAGTTTCTGACTTATTAACATGGAGACCAAGGTTGATGGAGCCATCTTAGAGGAATCCCCAAAGATGTCAAGCCGGAAACACCTACCTGCCTTTGTACACAAATTCTTCGGAGCTCTGTTACCAGATGTCACCACAGATATACTGCTCCTCGGCAGGCTCCCTAGGTTCCTAGGCCACGACACCAACCAGACACCATTACTAGGGATGTAGTGCTTTGCACACAATACCATAACATAAAAACTGATCCTTCGCAACAGCAGAATGCAAAACACAATTGCAATGTGTGCAGATCTCTATGCAGCTACGTTACAAAAATTGAGTTCCTTACAACAGATAACAGTGCCACTTTGGCACCATTGTGTCCCACATCATTGGGGTTACCCCACAATGCTATTGGTTGCACAAAATTGCAGGATCATGTCAGTCAATGGCCCAGAGGAATGCACTATTTTCCTTCAAAAGCTGGATTTATAGCAGTCACCAAGTGTTGGACATCCAAAAACTTCAAGAAGATTATCACCATAGTGGTGGATAATAACAGCTTGATGGAGCAGTGATTCACTCCTTACTGCTGTACTTACAACAATTGTTTCTGCAAGTATATGCTAAATTTGTCATGAAGCTATTAGAAAAGCTCTATGGCCTATTATAGGACTTACGTGGTTATAATTATATGAAGGTCAAAAGAAAAGGAGAGAAAAAACAAAAACAAAGCCAATATGGTTAGCCAGAGGCGTAACAACTCCACCAATATTTTCAGTTAAAAATGATGACTACTATTTTTGGTTAAAAAAAATCTTTATTTTATGTTAGTGTAATCCACTGAAATGCTTTGGTAGTTCCGCAACTTGTAGCCAGAGTTAGGTTATTTCGATGGGACAATCAGTTGCTTGACTAAATATGTATTGATACTATACCTCCCCTTGCCCCCCACTTAATAGGCTTAACATTGTTTCAATATTTTTCCTGACAGTCAGCCATTAGAGTTGAGCGGACACCTGGATGTTCGGGTTCGCCAAGTTCAGCCGAACTTCGTCAAAAAGTTCAAAGAGTTCGTCTCAAACTTGACCCCGAACTTGACCCTGAACCAGTACCCCATTGAAGTCAATGGGGACCTGAAATTTGGGGCACTAAAATGCCTCTAAAAAGTCCTGGAAAGGGCTAGAGGGCTGCAAAAGGAAGTAAAATGGGGGTAAGAGTAGGACAAGTGCCCTGCAAACAAATGTGGATAGGGAAATCACTTAAAATAACATAAAATAAGCAGCCGCTTAGTAGATAACTCCCTAATTCCCACTGTATTATGGAGCTATCTACCAAAAGGCGGAAAGACCTAAATTGGTCTTTCAGCCACATTTACTAATATTAAGTAAAGATTACTTAGTATTAGTAAATTCAGCCCCTACTCGCTATACCGCGAGTAGGAGCGTATCTAGTAAACAGTGGCTGCTCACTGTAAAAAAATAAATAAAATAAAAACCTATTGGCCCCCACCCCTGAAAGGTGGATGGGGGCCCTAAAGTAAAATAAGGGGGGGCTATTGTCCTCCCCCCGGCCCCCACCCCTGAGCGGCGGGTGGGGGCCCTAAATAACAATGAGGGGAGGGACCTACTGTCCTCCCCCACCCAGCGGTGGGTGGGAGCCCTACAAAACAATGAGGAGGGACCTACTGAGGGGGCCGGGGGGGGGGGAGGACAGTAGGTCCCCCCTCTCACTGTTATTTAGGGCCATCACAGGGGTGGGGGCCAGGGGGAGGACAGTAGGTCCCGTCCCCCCTCATTGTTATTTAGGCCGCCCACCCACCAATAGGTCCCCCCCTTATTTTACTTTAGGGCCCCCACCCACCGTTCAGGGGTGGGGCCCAATAGGATTTTATTTTTTATTTTATTTTTTACTGTGAGCAGCCACTGCTCACTGTTTACTAGACTTTACTAATACTAAGTAATCTTTACTTAGTATTAGTAAATGTGGCTGAAAGATTTAGGTCTTTCAGCCTTTTGGTAGATTGCTCACATGCTGCACTGGCCAATCACAGCCATGCCATTAGTAGGCATGGCTGTGAAGGCTTCTAAGGGCACATGAGTCAAACACTTGTTAATTGGCTGCCCTGCAGCCTTTTAAAACGCGCCATTAAATTGCCGAACACCCAACTCCAACCCGAATTTACACTAAAATGTCAGATTTTGGGTCTGGGGTCCAAAAACCGTAATGTTCGGTATTAACCCAAACTTTTCAGTTCGGTTTTGCTCAACTCTATCAGCCATTCAATTTTTCTAGAAAATGCATTACTATTGGCAAATGTACATATGTTTTTTTGTATTGCCCAAGTTTTTTGTCCCTTTTTGGAATTAGTTTAGGAAATAGAATTTGCATTTTGTGCTTGTTTTCATTTGTTTTTTTTTTTAACCCCTTAAGGACGGAGTCAAATGTACACGTTGTGAACGAAAAAAAAATGTAAACAAAACCTGGCATTTGCGCTATATGTCTGTCCAACCGTAATTCACCTCTTTCAAATTAATTGCACCCCCCCTTATTATATATCTTTTTATTCAGGGGAAACAGGGCTTTCATTTAATATCAAATATTTAGCAATGAAACATACTTTAATATGAAAAAGATGGGAGAAAATAAGAAACGTTGTTATTTTTTTAGTTCTACATGACATTTTAACTGTCAACGTCATAATACTGTTTGCTTTTACTGCAATAAAATACACATATTTGTATTCAGCAAAGTCTCACGTGTAAAACAGTACCCCCTATGTACAGGTTTTATGGAGTTTTGGGAAGTTACAGGGTCAAATATAGCACGTTACATTTGCAATTGAAATACGCCAGCTTGGTTACGTTTCCTTTGGGACTTTATAGTAGCCCAGGAATGAAATTTACACCCATAATGGCATACCATTTGCAATAGTAGACAACCCAAGGTATTGCAAATGGGGTATGTCCAGTCTTTTTTAGTAGCCATTTGGTCACAAACACTGGCCAAAGTTAGCGTTAGTATTTGTTTGTGTGTGAAAAATGCAAAAAACGCCAATTTTGGCTAGTGTTTGTGACTAAGTGGCTACTATAAAGACTGGACATACCCCGTTTGCAATACCTTGGGTTGTCTACTATTGCAAATGTTATGCCATCATAGGGGTAATTGTCATTCTTGGGCTACCATAGGGTCTCAAAGGCAAGGTACCCAATCTGGCAAATTTTAATGTGAAAAAAATGAAACACAAGCCTTATATTTGACGCTGTAACTTTTGAAAACACCATAAAACCTATACATGAGGGGTACTGTTGTACTCGGGAGACTTCGCTGAACACAAATATTTGTGTTTCAAAACAGTAAAAAGTATCGCAGCAATAATATCGTCCGTGTAAGTTCTGTTTGTGCGTGAACAATGCAAAAAACGTCACTTTTACTGGCGATATCATCGTTGTAATACATTTTACTGTTTTGAAACATTAATATTTGTGTTCAGCAAAGTCCTCCGAGTAGAACAGTACCCCCCATGTACAGGTTTTATGATGTCTTGGAAAGTTATAGGGTTAAATACTGTGCTAGCAAATTAAATTCCCTTTACTTTCGGCATGGGTTGTCAGGCAGGTCCCGCTAATTGTAATTAATTAAGATACCCAATTATGTAAAAATATTACATAAATATATATGTAGAATTAATATATGTAGATATATACGTATGTGAATATATATGTATATATATATATATATATATATATATATATATATAATTTTTTTTAAATATTTTTATTTATATACAGGTATATACATATAGTGATATATACGTACCGTATTTTTCGCTCCATAAGACGCACTTTTTTTCCCCTCAAAAGTGAGGGGAAATGTCTGTGCGTCTTATGGAGCGAATATGAAGCTTTACTTACCTGTCTTGTCGCGTTGGCCGGCAGCACAGGGCGCACCGCGGTAGTGGAACTTGAATTTCATGTTCCGGTTTCCGGCGGGACTGAAAGGAAGTGTGCACAAGCTGAGTGCGCACTTCCTTTCAGTCCCGCCGGAAACCGGAACATGAAATTCAAGTTCCACTACCGCGGTGCGCCCTGTGCTGCCGGCCAACGCTGCAAGACAGGTAAGTAATTATGGGACAAGGGGAGGGGGACAGTATGGGGGAGAAGTCTATGGGGAGGGAGGGGGATGAAGTCTATGGGGAGGGAGGGGGATGAAGTCTATGGGGAGGGAGGGGGATGAAGTCTATGGGGAGGGAGGGGGATGAAGTCTATGGGGAGGGAGGGGGATGAAGTCTATGGGGAGGGAGGGGGATGAAGTCTATGGGGAAGGGGCGGATGAAGTCTATGGGGAGGGGGAGGGGGCGGGTGAAGTCTATGGGGAGGGGGCGGGTGAAGTCTATGGGGAGGGGGCGGGTGAAGTCTATGGGGAGGGGGCGGGTGAAGTCTATGGGGAGGGGGTGAGTGAAGACTATGGGAGAGAGGAGAAGACTATGGAAGGGGGGGACACTATGGGACAGGGGAGAAAAAAAATATTCTGTACAAACTGTCCCATAGTAAGAAACACTATGGGACAGTTTGTTCAGAATATTTTTTTTCTGGGTTTCTTCCTCTAAAAACTAGGTGCGTCTTATGGTGAGGTGCGTCTTATGGAGCGAAAAATACGGTATATATTTATGTATATAGATATATATATATATATATATATATATATATATATATATATATTATTTCGTTCTACGTGTTTTTTGATATAAATATATATATATATATATATATATATATTAATATCACAATACAGTTAGAATGAAATAGCACACATCTATATATTTTTTAATTATTTTTTGTAATTATTTTATTTATTTTATTTTTTAACGTATTTATATATTTAATTTTTTTATATTATATATAAATATATATAACAATAATTATATATATATATTTAATCGGTATCAGTCTACCTGTAATTTGATATTAATATATATATATATAATTATATATATATATATTAATAGTAAAATACACCTATACAGTGTACGTGTATGTATATGTGTATATATATATACTTAGATCATATATATATAATATATATATATATATATATATATGATCTAAGTATATATTATTATTTTTTTACACTTTTAACATTATTTTATTTTCAGCCAGCAGGGGGACCACCTGTCATTATGGGCAGACCCCCTGCTGGCTAAACCGAAGCCAGCTATCCCGGCCATGTGATTGTGAGGTCCTCGCAAGGATGGCTCCCTGGGAGTCCCCCCAACCACGATCGCCGGCGTGGGACCGCCGCCAACCGGGTAAGTAAGGAAAGACCGGAGGGCATACTATTAAGCCCTGCGGCGTTTAGATCCACTTTAAAAAGGACGTAATAGTACACCCTCCGGTCTTAAGGGGTTAATTTTCATCCATGGTTTTTTCTTTTCAAATGTTTTTATTTATGTTTTTATTTTCAATGATAACACAATAATAAAAACATAAAATAATAATAACATGGGAATAATTGGAACTAGCATTATCCAATGCTATAAAATAAACATATTAACATTTATACTGTAACAAACCACTTCTTTTACAGGTAGGATTTTGTCACAGATCTTACAGTAACCAATTTTGCATATTTTCTCAGAAAGCACTGATGTGAAGAATTCTGCCTAAATACTAGTCTCTATTTTTTTTTTAAAATATTGTTTTTGGAGCTTTATTGATCAGCATAGTTCAAAATGTCAAAACATTTTTTTCAATTAATAAAAATATAAAATTTAGCTTCAAAACACTACATTACATTATCTCCTCAGTTTCTTTAACTTCTTTTCGTACTATTTTAAAATTATAAATGGATCCTCCTAAACTTTTATTCACTAGTAAAGTGAGGGAGGGTCAGTCAGCCACCACCACTACCAAAACCACCACCACCACAAGTAGTGGTAGTTTGAGTATGCAGCCTATGTGTCAGCTTAAGCAATCAAGTAGTGCTGCTATGTCAGCCTCACCGACTAGGAGGCCAAGGTCTTTGTTTCGCATTTCAGGACCATTGGTGCAAGATCCTGGTCAAGGAATGGCACCAATAGCAGTCAGTAGTGCAGCAAGGCCCAGAACTGCAAGTCTTTTCTATGGTAAAGGGAAACCAGCAGGGCTTTTTAGGGTGAGCACTATGGCTAGTACCACTACTAAAACACAACTAGTAGTAGGAGTAGTGCAATAAGTAGGAGGAAGCGTGTTTTGCCCCCAGCGTCTTCCTCTACCACAAGCAGGCCTGTGAGTCATGTTGCTAAGAAGCTTCCTTTTTGTACACAGAGGCTGTTTCCTAATACCCCTCCCAAGACCACCACTTCCCCCACCAGTAGTGCTGCGCCTGCTTTTATCACTGACAGTGGCACCTCAGTACAGGAGTTGTTACCGTTGCCATTGCCAATGCTACTCCCTGCTCCTAATCCAATTATTCCTGGAGGTGATATCAGTCTTACCTCCAGCCTTGCAGGGATTGCATTTAGTCTGGCTGATGAAGAGCTTGACTATGAGCATGAGAGTGAGGGAGATAGTAGAGGAGAGTCAGAATTCTTCAGGAAGCAGTCCACCTTTTTCTAATGCTACTAGTGCACATTTCTCCTGCTACTTCCTCTCCACTTTCTCCAATAGTAGCACCTGCTAGTGCTACTTCACCACCACCACCACAATCAATTGCCACTACTATTTCCAGGTCCACTGTTCCTCCTAGCAGTGGCACAGTTACCACCACCAGTGTAACTGTGCCAACAATCACCACCACCACTGGTACTACTAGCCACAGTATCAGTGCAGAGGCTACTGTGCCACCTCCCAATAGTCGCACTTCTGCTGCTGCTAATCAACCTGCACCATTAGCAGCAGAATCCTGAAGGGCAGATGCCAATGTGTTGCACCACAGCAAAGTTTGGGATCACTTTGAAAGTGTTGGAGATGGGAAGGGAGTTAGCAGGGGAAGAGTGTTGGGTCATCTCACCAGTGCGGGGATGAACAATCACCTTTGCAGCAATCACAAGGTTGTGTTATAGAGGGAATAGGCAGAAAGTACTAGGGCAGGCAGCATAGCTGCTACTATTACAATGTCCAATACCATGACAGCTAGGAGTGACAGTTGAGGTGTTGCAGAGCCAAGA
Source organism: Pelobates fuscus (assembly GCF_036172605.1). Lineage (NCBI taxonomy): Eukaryota > Metazoa > Chordata > Amphibia > Anura > Pelobatidae > Pelobates > Pelobates fuscus. The sequence continues at coordinate 408,680,619 of NC_086319.1, read as the reverse complement.
GCTACTGGTGCTGTCAGCCAACAACCAAGGCTGGCTGGAGCATCAAAATGAGTCCAGCCCACCCTGAAACAATTTAAATCATGCAACTTATTGGCCAGTTAATGCATGTTGGGGTTGCTTCCTTTTCAATGATAGAAGGAGAGCCTTTCAAACAGTTAATGGAGGCTGTACCATCTTCCCTCATGCTCCACTTTCAGCAGGAGGATAGTCCCTTTACTCTATCAGTCCTGTGTTGGAATAGTAAAAAAGCGTTTGAAGGCTGCTGGTCAGTCGGTGCATTTTACTACAGATTTGTGGAGTGCATCAAGTGGCCAGCATGCCACACTGGTGGGAGCCTGGTGTGTTTCAGTAAGCTGCTTCTACAACTTCAACAGCAGCAGCAGGGTGTAGCAGAAAGGGAACACGTGTATCTGTAGATCAACTGGACTATAGGTCCTTTCTTCTCCATGCTGAAGTTATGGATGAAAAACACACTTCAGATAACATTCTGCAGGCGGTAAGGAGGATGGTGTCTCTTTGAGTTGGATCTTAATCCCTAAACTGCGAGCATTTGTAGACATGACTCTAAGATTATCATTTTTAACACATTTTCTATAGGCACCTTCTGTCCTTGTTTTGGGCGGCAATAGGACTTATGTTTTATCACCCTTTTGCCCCGGCCTGTCCCGTCCTGAACATGTATATTCGGTGTCTTAGGACAATTTACCCCCATTCCATTAGAAGTTAGTAAGAGACAGTGTAAGATCTGTAACAAGAGCTAATAGACATGTCTTTTTTATCTTAGATCATTTACATTTTATGAATTTAGCTAGAGAATACAAACAGCTTTTCTTTCTCTCACAGAGTAGGAGAAAGAAAAAAATAGGTTTATTTTATTTTACCAGACAGCAAGATGACTACAGTCTGGTTCATATTAATACAGTTCAGGAGGATGCAGTTCATTATGTTATATGAACGTGAGAGTTCACATCTCTGTATTAGATTCAACTTAGTTTTGCAGATAAATCTAGTCCTCCGTGTTGACATTTTATCTCTTTTCCTTCTAAACTTGTATGTGTATATACAAGAGTTTTGGGTTACGTCTTATAGAAAGAGAGAGATAGAGAAAAGTTATTCACTATCTTTAGTGTTCTAAAGTTTGTGAAGAGCTATTTTCTTAAGTTAAAATTAGTGAGAGTGGTCTCTTACAGATTATATTTTGTTTACTGTAGTAGATGGATTATGGCTCGCTGCCTAGGTGTTCTCTTTGACTCCTACTGTTCTTCATCTATACTGCCTCCCTTGGTAAACTCATTAGCTCCTTTGGCTTCCAATATCATTTCTATGCAGATGACACACAACTCTACCTGTCCTCTCCTGATCTCCCCATCCCTCTTGACCAGTGTCTCTGACTGCCTCTCTGCTGTTTCTAACTGGATGGCTGCCCACTTCCTTAAACTAAACTTGACCAAAACTGAAATTCTGGTCTTTCCTCCCTCAAGTGTTGTTACTCCTGTGTCTGTCTCCCTCCAAGTCAATGGTGCTACCATCAGCTCCACCATGCAGGCTCGCTGCCTAGGTGTTCTCTTTGACTCCGACCTCTCGTTCAAGCCTCATGTTCAATCTATCGCCAAATCCTGTCATTTCCATCTCCAAAACATTGCGCGCATCCGCCCCTACTTAACGCCAGATGCGACTAAGGTGTTGGTCGATCCCATTGTCCTTTCTCGCCTTGACTACTGTAATCCGCTTCTCAGTGGTCTTACGTGCTCCAAACTTGCACCATTACAGTCCATAATGAATGCGGCGGCAAGGCTCATCTTCCTGTCTGCCCGCACCTCCCATGCCTCACCCTTCTGTCAGTCCCTACATTGGCTTCCTATAAAATATAGAGCTCAATTTAAAATTCTGGTTCTTGCTTTCAAATCGCTACATAATGCTGCTCCCACCTCTGATGCTCGCCTTCAAGATTTCTCGAGGGCTGCACCATTCCTGTGGAACTTGCTTCCCTCCTCCATTAGATGCTCATCCAGTCTCCACTCCTTCAAGAAATCGTTAAAAACCCACTTCTTCATAAAAGCGTATCAATTAAACTGTTAATAACTCCTGACTGATTCCTCTTCTGCAACTGTCACTAGTCTAATACTATCCTTACTTTTTGTGTCATTTTACCCCACTCCCTCTAGCATGTAAGCTCATTGAGCAGGGCCCCTTAACCCCTCTGTTCCTGTGTTTCCAACTTGTCTGGTTGCAACTACATGTCTGTTCGTCCACCCATTGTAAATCGCTGCAGAATTTGATGGTGCTATATAAATATCATAATAACCTCCATTTGTTTAAATATACATAGGGATTTGGGAGAGAGCGCAGGTAACTTTTTTATTAGCTTTTTTTTACAAATTCCTGAACCCCTGAATTGATCTGGGTGATTTTTGGATATGTTGTTCACCCAGATCGGGGCTAACAGGGGATGTTACTTTGTGGGGATATGTTGTATTTTGGGGTACTTTTGCGGGTTTGTAAAAATTTATGTTTTTTCTGTTTAGAGTTAATTGAGTTAGCCCATTGTCTTTGTTAATTGTACCACAGGCAGAGGTTTGTGTACATTGACTGGTTTGTGTACATTATCTGGGCATGTCTAACTGTACAATACTGTTTTGATTGGTTTTGTGACTTTGTGTCCTGTGCTCCACAAGGTCCACGTGGGTGGTAACCTTGTGGGGAAAACTGTATAAAAGACAGTAAACCCTCAGATCTGCTGAGTTCCTGTTTTACCCTCAACATAGAGTCTCATCTCATGTGTGGGGGGAAAAGGCTGCATCTACACTAGGGAATTGCTATACTCTGTATACTCCCCTGGGCTATAATCACTATGCTCTTTTAAGAGCTGGTTCCTGCTACTATCTCTTGGAGGAGAGGTTCACCCACTGGAGCCTGGAGCCTTGTCGTAGGTCCAGGGTGAGTAGAGGACGGCAAGACCCCAACCAAGCTGCGGCGGCGGTTCGTGGGTTCTGCAGTGCTTATGGTGTTTGGTGCGGTGCTGATGGTACTTGGTAAGTACTTGGAGCATCGATTGACAGACGGTCCGTCACAACAGTAAGAACTCAAATGGAGCGCCATTCAGTAGATACAACCTACCAAACCTACTACACGCAATGCCTCTATGTATGAACGGCACCGTTCATCTATTTGAATCTATTGAATGTACCCCTGAACCGATCTGGATGATTTTTCAGTATGTTGTTCCCCCAGATCGGGGCTATCAGGGGATACGTTTTATGAGGTTCCCATATGTTTTTGGAGGTGTTTTCAAAAATACAGTAAATTAACTCAATTATCTCCTAAGCAGAGAGGAAGGATTATGTATTTTGTATGGGAGTGTCTCCATTTAAAAGCCTGTTTGTATTGGTTGTTCACTTTGTGTCCCTGTGCCCAACAAGGTCCACCTTGGTGTCACCCTTGTTGGGAAACCTGCATAAAAGGCAGTGTGCCTCCATTAACCCCTTAAGGACCAAACTTCTGGAATAAAAGGGAATCATGTCATGTGTCCTTAAGGGGTTAAACTGCAGTTCTTACTTTACCCTCAATCTAGAGTCTTTTCTCCTATTGGGGAAAACTGCTATAAAGCTATCACACTAGCTCTTGTAAGAGCTTCTCTACTTGAATGACTACTGGGAATGCTGTAATACCCCTCACACTCGGGAGAATGATGCCCTCTGGCCGTGGAAACCCCTCTTCTCATTGGGGTAACCGCTACATTTGGTGGCAGTGGCGGGATGGTCCTTTCTTCCAAGAGTTGGTGCTGCACTAATGGAGAGTCAGTATGAGAAGCTGAAGAGACTGACTTTGAAAGACTTGTTGGAGAGCCGTGGACGACCAGCTAGCAAACGACCACGACGAGAGTTGATAGCAGAACTGGTCAAATTGGACCGAACCGAATCTACCGAACGCAGAGGAGGACGAAACCCTGCAAACCATTCGATGAAGGTTGGTGACCTATGGACTGAATCCATCTGAAGAGCTGATCACCCAACTCTTCAATACCGTGGCAGCAGAGGCTAGAGAGAAAAGTGAATACCAACTCCGTGCACTCACGGCACAGAGACCCAAAAGCCCAGCTGTGTCGCCAACTGGAAACTCCAGCAAACGGAAAAATGTACCCTTCACAGCATTTAAAGCGTTCCAGGAAGCAGATTGGGAAATGGATGGATATTTGGCCGATTTTGAACTGCAATGTGCACTACATCAGGTACACCCTAACGGCAACGTTTTAGGGAATCAAAGAGGAAGGAGGAGGGCTAATATACAGAGTGGGCCTGCAACCTACACCGGACTGCATCGCATTGGGTGGCGGGTTGTCAAGCGGTAACAGGGGTCCTACAGCTACGGGCAAATTATTTGGGTAAACTAGAAAAATTGTCAGATTTGTCAGATTTGTGGGAACTGACATTTAATGTGGATAAGTGCAAGACAGGAGGGATATGATAGAAACATTTAAATACATAAAGGGAATCAACACAGTAAAGGAGGAGACCATATTTCAAAGAAGAAAAACTACCACAACATAGTCTTAAATTAGAGGGGCAAAGGTTTAAAAATAATATCAGGAAGTATTACTTTACTGAGAGGGTAGTGGATGCATGGCATAGCCTTCCAGCTGAAGTGGTAGAGGTTAAAACAGTAAAGGAGTTTAAGCATGCGTGGAATACTGGTGTTCCACAAGTCCTGAAGTCTCCACATCATTATATTTGATATGCCTTCAATCAAATTGGTTTTGTGAGTGCAATCATTTATACATATTTTTATGCACCACATGTTTACTAGTTTGCTTATATGGATGAGGCAGTTTAGGGATTTTTTTAGATGTATACTAATTGTTTATTTATTTAGGTGTGATTAGTTGTGCGGTGCCGGGCGTGATTACATCATATATATACAATGGTGAGGTTCCTAGCACTTGGGTATGGCAGCTGGTACTTCCCAAACCAGAGTCTCTTCTATCTGGCAGTAACTAGGTATAGGTTAGGAAAGGGTAAAGGGAAGCAACACTTTCTGGGTGTCCTCAAACACGTATGGTGGCTCGTCAGTATGGAAAATATGAAGACGGAAAACAGAATATAGTGTAGTATATTCTATATGTGGTGAGGTAAAATAAGAAAAATGCCACTAACATTTGTCCAAAGCTTTTGTTCAGTTCCAGATATATGCACCTGGGTTTATGATCCCTGCCTGTGGATATGTTGCTCAGCTTGGTTCCTTGTAGATGGTAGGCCAGGGTCAAGCGTCAGAGTGTCGAGCGATCATAGGTATTTCCTTCCAAATTGCAGTTTTACAGATATTCACCAAATACATAAAATGAGAATAAAAACGTTAAAAATAGTGTTCTCTGCTTTGTTGTTATAAAAGTAAAATGAAAGGAGGTAAACTCACAGAAGGAGAGCAAAAATCCACACCAAGGAGGTGGAAAGTGTAGCTCCTCATAGGGTATAGGGTATCATAGGGTACACCAATATGGCTGCTGCCAGTCAAAAGACAATGGTCGGCACTGCTGAAATATTAAAAACTTAAGCCCATGAGTGAGGAGGGAGAACCCTGAACTGTGGGGAAGTGGACTTATGTGAAAAATGCTTTAAACTAGCATTCTTTGTAGCTGCAAATGCATTCCAAAGGTTGTGTACCAAGATGGCTGCTGATCACATGACATTGGATGTGGCATAATGGAGATGGGGTGGGGCTAGCCTCCTATCTCAAAGGAGTTAGTAGGGTGGGAGGGGAGGAGAAAAAAAAGAGCAACCTGCTGAGGAAAGGACAAAGGGGAGCATGGGAAATGTAGTAGGGAAAGGAAAATGTAATTAAAAAATATATAAAATAAAAAACAAACACAAAACAAACAGTAAAAGATAAAATAGTAAAAGTAATAAAGGTAGTGTCGACCTTAATAAAAGAGGGGAGTATAGCAAAAAAAATATAGCACCATAAGTAAAACTGACATTATGCCTGTGGGTGATAAAATTGAAAGGAAAAAAAAATATAAAAAGATATAAGCAAAGAGAATAAAAATGCATTGGTAAATGTATAAAGGTGATGATGGCATAAAAGGTGAGATATGCATAAAACAATATACAAAAGCTAAAGAGGTCGAAATCAGCATTTAGCCCATAAGTTGCCAAAGTGTTTAATTTAAAACCCAACTCATCCCTTTTCCTTCCTAAAATTTTGGGGAGATTTCCACCATGCCAAGGGTCTTTGGGTCTTTATTATGGTTTAAAAAATGTTTTGAAACTGAATGATTTAACCCCTTCCCAACCAAAGACTGTCCCATCAAGCTTGTCCTTGCATTAAGGACCCTTAAATTTCTGTCATTTACTAAAGTTGACCCCAGCACCTGATCGCGCTGTCCCCCAGCAGGCTGTCAGAGCGAGTACATGTGCTGCAGGGACTCACGATCCGCCTCCCTCCTCTTCATTATCCAGTGAGAAAGTGCAGGTTGACAGATCACTGCTGAACTTCTCCCTGTGTAAAAAAATAAATAAAGTTACAGTAAAATTCCACCCCCCCCCCCTTTCCCCTTCCTTAATAAAATGAACCACTTCTATGCCAAATAATCACTGACTACAGTGATCAATTGGCAGGGACTACACTTTACTGTCATCTGATTTAATTTTATTTTTTTATCCTCAGGGGTTAAAATTGTATTAATTAGTTTTAATATTTTAAAATGATATATATTTAGCTAGATGGGGTGGGCGTTATGGGAAAGTGGTGAATTTACTGTTAGTGCTGCTTACTGCTAGTTAGGGGTTAACGGTTAAAAAAAATATTTAAAAACAAGTTTTAAAAAGTAAAAAAATACATTTAAAAATGCTCATTACCACTAAACCTGGAACATACAAGCAAAAAAATGATCCCACATTAAGGTACAAAACATGCCTTTTGAATTACCCCGATGTGTATTATTTAATAAATAGTATGTGTTTGTCGGGAAGTTTGAATAGCCAGCCAGCTAAACTACTCCAAAATGGAACATGGACACAACATAAAACTTCAAAGTTAGAAACAAACTGAATGTGCCCCTTCTACATCCACATTTACCTGACAAAGGTACATACGGGGGTATTGCTGTACACAGACGACATAGCTGAGCAACATATGAAGTAGCATACAGTCATGGCAAACATACAGTTTGCAAAATATACTGTGCAAACTCACCTCGTGTGTCAAAAAGGCAGAAACAATGCTTATTACCACTACACTTGGTACAAGCTAACAAAAATTATTATTATGCCTTTTGAAATACCCTAGGATGTCTTCTTTAAGAAATGGTATGCCTTTATGGGATAGTTGTAATATGTAGCCTAGTGCTCCAAAGTGGAATGCAACATATATGTAAAAATGCATTTTTTTCCCCTCACTACAATCATTGCCATAAATTGGAGAAAAAATGGTGACAAGTTAAGGCACAATATACACCATATAAGATACCCTGGGGTGTCTGCTTTAGCAAAAGAAAGCCCTTTGTGGGATTATTTGAACAGACACATTGCTATAATACCCTAAAATGAGACATAGGCCCGTCAAATCCATCTACGAACATTCTAACTATAGAAACTGAAATAGCCGTGTCTATTATATAGCATTGTAGCTTCACAGAATAGTGCCAAAGGCATACAATGGGGGTATCATTATACTCGTTATACTGTAGCTGAACACAATTTGGGGTTCTGTGCAGAAATAGCACTGTAACGGAACCGCTGGCACCCCGACCGGGTACCCTCCGCTGACGGATGCTCCTAGTGCTTTCCGAGGTCTCCAAGCACTCTGCCTGACACCATAACCACTGCAGACCCCACGAACCGCCGCAGCTTGGTTGGGGTCTCGCCGACTCCACCCACTCTGGACCCAAGACCAGGGTCCAGCTTCCAGTAGGTGGACCTCTCCGAATTCCAGAGAGCAGGAACAAGAACAAGCTCTTAGCAGAGCTCAGCGATTATACCCTGGGGAGTATAGTGATTATAGCAATCCCCAGAGTGTAGTTCTCCAATCCCCCAAACATGAGCCGAAACTTCATGAAGGTACAAGATGATCTGAGGTGCTAGCACACCCAGTCTGGCTTTTATTACAGTTGTTGCAAATACAGGACTGCCCACAGGGAGGGATAAAACAACCAATCATATCACAGTTACATCCCACATATCCCCTCCCCTTATCCTGAGAGGAAACTCAATTATACATACAGTTAAAACATACTTTTTACCCAACTTTCATAACTCTAAAACCATACATCCAATCTCTATAAAAATACATATTCACAATCAATCCATTCAGGGGAACAACATATTAAAAAATGACACGAATCAGACCAGTGGTTTAAAAGTTAAGGGAAAGTCCTTTGTTACCAAATGAAGCATGGCTTTTCTTCCCAAAACAGTTCCACAGAGTCTCTATCCTGGAGATAATTGGGAAGTAATCCAATTATCTCCAAACACAGAGGTAAAACTCCATTAGCCACATGGCAGACAAAGGACAATAAAAGACGTAAAAATACATACTGTTACATTTATCACATAGAACCTACACATTTACAATTTACCTAACACATAATAGCATACATAATTTTGAAGACAGCCTGAATGCAATCTGCTACACAGTCTTAAAGGGACATTGTTCCTAAAAGTCATAATATGTCCACGGATGGTTTTTAAAGGGCCAGCAGCAGCACCATACAAATCCAATATGCCCAAATGTTGCACCTGAAGGGCCAAATCTCCCAGGGACCATAGTCAACAGGTAAGAGGCTGGCAATCAGGCTCCTCCAACAGCCAGGGGTAAAGGGCAGCTTGTCACCAATAAATTCAGTGACGAAAGGCATTTTGTCACACATCTCCCCTTTGGGGGGGAGACTAACCAGGTACCTGACCTCTCGGTCAGTGCCTGAGTTAGTCGATAAACCCACCCACAGTGAACAAGTACATGAGTAGCCCACCCACAACACACATTTACTGCACCTGGTGGTTGCTCTGGTGCTGCTGGGCAACACGCTGTGGAGACTGGGGGGGGCAGAGGCCAACTGCGCTCTGCCCCGATGCCAGCGTTTCTGCTGGGGTAGCCTGGACACAACTTGGTTGGGGAGGAGAGACATCGCTTACCTCTTCCGTCCAGTGTTCTTGTGAGGGTAGTTGGGGATCTGGATAGACCATCCAGCATCCCTGTATGTCGGGTGCATAGACTACGGTCTCATCTGCACCTTCTGGGGATTAGGGTCTCCCCTTTGTGGGGTAAGTTGCCACTGGGAAGGGAGACCGGTTGCCTCCTCCCCATGGAACTAACTCTGCCACTGGGGAGTAAGGACAATACTTTTGGCTCCCTGGAACTCACACTGCCGCTGGGGAGGAAGGACGGCACCTTCGGCTCCCTGGAACTCATACTGCTGCTGGAGAGGAAGGACGACACCCTCTGCTCTCTGGGACTCACACTGCCGCTGGGGAGGAAGGACGACACCTTCTGCTCTCTGGGACTCACATTGCCGCTGGGGAGGAAGGACTGCACCTTCGGCTCCTTGGAACTCACACTGCCGCTGGAGAGGAAGGACAACGCCTTCTGCTCTCTGGGGTACACACTGCCGCTGGGGAGGAAGGATGGCACCTTCGGCTCCCTGGAACTCACACTGCCACTGGGGAGGAAGGACAGCACCTTCGGCTCCCTGAAACTCACATTGCCGCTGGAGAGGAAGGACGACACCTTCTGCTCTCTGGGACTCACACTGCCGCTGGAGAGGAAGGACGACACCTTCTGCTCTCTGGGACTCACACTGTCGCTGGGGAGGAAGGATGGCTGCTTCGGCTCCATGGAACTCACACTGCCGCTGGAGAGGAAGGACGACACCTTCTGCTCTCTGGGGTACACACTGCCGCTGGGGAGGAAGGACAGCACCTTCGGCTCCCTGGGACGCTGGTTGCTGCAGGGACGAGGGACCGATAATCTCCTCTCCCTGGGACGCTGGTTGCTGCAGGGACGAGGGACCGATAATCTCCTCTCCCTGGGATGCTGGTTGCTGCAGGGAGGAGAGACCGATTGGCCACAGCCCCAATCTCCGAAATCGGAGCTCCAATTCCCATGCTGCTCGATTCTCCTCATCCAACTTGCGCACGGTGGCCAGGAGCGTCTCTACCGAAATATTCGGGCCATTCGGGTTAACCGCCTCTCTACCTCCTTCCTGGAAGCCTCGCCCTCAAAGCGATAAGTCATGTTTGCTGTGAATAGGGGCGCTGTACGAATACTAGCGTTGCCCTCAAATTGCAATTCCAAACGAACTGTGTCTCCGAGCTGCTTCTCCTCACACTAGGACGCCATCCCACCGCTGCCACCACTGTAACGGAACCGCTGGCACCCCGACCGGGTACCCTCCGCTGACGGATGCTCCTAGTGCTTTCCGAGGTCTCCAAGCACTCTGCCTGACACCATAATCACTGCAGACCCCACGAACCGCCGCAGCTTGGTTGGGGTCTCGCCGACTCCACCCACTCTGGACCCAAGACCAGGGTCCAGCTTCCAGTAGGTGGACCTCTCCGAATTCCAGAGAGCAGGAACAAGAACAAGCTCTTAGCAGAGCTCAGCGATTATACCCTGGGGAGTATAGTGATTATAGCAATCCCCAGAGTGTAGTTCTCCAATCCCCCAAACATGAGCCGAAACTTCATGAAGGTACAAGATGATCTGAGGTGCTAGCACACCCAGTCTGGCTTTTATTACAGTTGTTGCAAATACAGGACTGCCCACAGGGAGGGATAAAACAACCAATCATATCACAGTTACATCCCACATATCCCCTCCCCTTATCCTGAGAGGAAACTCAATTATACATACAGTTAAAACATACTTTTTACCCAACTTTCATAACTCTAAAACCATACATCCAATCTCTATAAAAATACATATTCACAATCAATCCATTCAGGGGAACAACATATTAAAAAATGACACGAATCAGACCAGTGGTTTAAAAGTTAAGGGAAAGTCCTTTGTTACCAAATGAAGCATGGTTTTACTTCAACTTGAGTCCTGTCTCTTATTGGGGGAATCTGCTACAAGGGATTGCTATGCTAGGCATATTCCCTTGCTATAATCACTGAGCTCTTTTAAGAGCTTGTTCCTGCTTCGTTCTGAAGGGAGATAGCTGCAGCCTGCGGTGCTTATGGTGTCTGGTGGAGTGCTTGGAGTCCTCTGGAAGCGCTAGGAGCATCTTTCAACGGAGGTACCCAGTCGGGGTGCCAGGCGATCCGTTACAAGCACACACCAGCTTTACGAAATACACATTACAAAAACCTTGCTATATGTGTATGTGCCAAAATAGAGAAAAAAATAAATTTTTAATTGTCTCTCCAAATTCATATTCCTTATGTTACTTGCCCTTGCAAATTATGATTCTAACCCTGGTCCCCCAGCTTATTCTAGTCCTAATCTCCCCACTCAAAAAGTCCTGTGATGGACTGCCTGGCACCCCAACTGGATACCTCCATCAATCGATGCTCCTAGTGCTTTCCGAGGTTCGACCTTCCAGCATCCCTGTAGGTCTGGTGCAGAGACCGCGGTCCCATCTGCACCATTGGGGTCAGGAGGGCTGTCCCCCTGTAGTTGGGGATAGGGACCAGCTGTCTCCACTTCCAATATATCTGGCTGCCGCTGAGGAGGGAGACCGTTTGTCTCCTCTCCCTGTGAGATACACTGCTGCTGGAGAGAGAGACCAGTTGTCTCCTCTCCCTGTGAGATGCACTGCCACTGGGGAGAGAGACCAGTTGTCTCCTCTCCCTGAGAGATGCACTGCCACTGGGGAGAGAGACCAGTTGTCTCCTCTCCCTGTGAGATGAACTTCCACTGGGGAGAGAGACCAGTTGTCTCCTCTCCCTGAGAGATGCACTGCCACTGGGGAGAGAGACCAGTTGTCTCCTCTCCCTGTGAGATGAACTTCCACTGGGGAAAGAGACCGGTTGTCTCCTCTCCCTAAGGATGTACTGCCGCTTGGGAGAGAGACCGGTTGTCTCCTCTGCCTGTAACTCCAGCTGCCGCACACACACATCATGACAGACAGACAGACACACACACATCATGACAGACAGACACACACCATGTCACAGACACACACATACACTCACACTGACACATAATATAGCTACCTGTGGGCGACCGGCCAGTCGTGCAGGGCAGACAGATGGGCTCTGCTCCCCAGCGTGCAGCTTAATGAGAGTGGGGCTGGAATATGACGTCATATTCCGGCCCTGTTCTTATTAAGTAGCGCGCAAGGGCAGGGAAGCAAAACCAGAACAGCCAGCTCCCCCATGCGGTTGCCAGAAGAGCTCCCAAATGTGGCCGCCAGAAGTACCAGCTGTCTGTCCGGCCCCAGGTGCCAACGGCCCACCGGGATATTTACCGGTATCCCGGTGGGCCAGTCTGGCCCTGTTAACGAATCCTTGGTGTCTGGATACATACCCAAACTTTGGAAGACTGCAAGAGTAGTGCCTATCCATAAAAGTGGTGACACTACTTTGGTTTCTTACTATTGCCCAATATCATTGCTCCCAGTATTGTCAATAATCTTAAACAAAATATGTCCATACGCAACTATGTGAGTATTATCAACAATCTATCTGACCCATGAACAATCGGGTTTTTGCCCTTAATTACTAGACTACAACTCTTAAAAGTTTACGATGACATCCAAACTGGCATGGAACAAGGAGACCTAACTGGAGCTATTTTCCTTAATTTTGCAAAGGCCTTTGACACAGTATAGCACGACATTCTACTGCACCAACTCAAATACTCAGGCATTGGTGAGTGTCCGCTAACCTGGTTTTGATCATATGTATCGGATCGCTCACAATATGTGTCCATATCTGACAGCGACTCCCTCCCTCTCCCAGTCATGTGTGGTGTTCCCCAAGGTTCCATTTTTGGCCCCCTACTATTCACATTATTTACAAATGATCTGTCTAATGTCTGCAAATCCTCAAATGTACACATGTAAGCAGACAACACAGTAATCTATGCAAATCCAATCTACAGCCGCTTGAGGCTGTGCTCCAAGACCAATTTACAGAGGTAGAAAAGTGGATCGCAAAAAACAAACTCTTCCTAAACACTGATAAAACTGCATCGCAATTATGGAACGACCTCCCGTACACTTTCAAATCTTCCCTAAGCCTAAAGTCCTTTAAGAGTTCCCTCTCTACATTAAAAATAAGGGGGAAGAGTCAGCATTAAATAACAGAGATATGAGCAGCAACCCAAAAAAGGTAATCCCTCAAGACCCTTTGTAGAACAAACTAGAGGAGGTGAAGGGGGTAAGGGCTGTGCTAAAGTTAAAACCAGTAGTCTATGACAGTAGAAACCAGATAGATAACATGGATAGACAACAACAAGTAGGCCTATATAAATGGTAAAAAGTCCCACTTATAACAACAGAAACAAGATAAAAGAAAGTCCGTCCAGGTGATAAAATATGATAAAATAAAAGTCATATAAAAGTCTCACTAGTATGACTGGATAGAGTACGGGTACAGTCCTCAGGAGTTGATCCGTCCGGGTTTTAAGTTATCCGTACATGTGAAGACAAAAATAAAAACACGACAAACTGCCGATAGTGAAGTATTGTAAGATCCAAAGGTAAAATAAATGGAGGTTATACACTCACAATTGGAGGAGCTTTGGCCAGCTCTAGGATGAAGGGCGTTTAGCGGTATAATCCCTGCTAAGGGATATATTGCAGGGAGATGTCCGTCAATCCGGCCTGGTAATGCAGTACTCCATGATATATAAAAAAAAACAGCAATGGTGCTCTCAGTGTATAAGAGATGGGTAAAATAAAATATACTCACAAGTGTAGAGCAGAGGGTACTGCTCTATTAATACAGTGCTGGTGGAATGATCCCCACCTAGGATTTTTTGAGTCATGCTACAGTAAAAAATGCCAGGAAAAGTAAAAGTAAAAAGTGCATATATAACACAATAAAATTAAGGACAAGGTCCTGTAAATAAGGAAACCCAAAAACTTTTATTGCTTAATATACACAATTTAAAACCATTAACGCGTTTCACCTTTAAGGCTTTATACCTGGCATTAGAAAATATTTATAAGGATATGTAAAATTAAAATTGGCGCCAACAATCAGATCAGCCAATGGAAAACAAATATTTAAAACCATATTTAAAAAATATATAAAACAGAATGCACATGTCATGGTTGATTATATATGTCCTACCTGTTCTATGTTAAATTTTGTATATATTGTATATTATTATTGTTTTTGTATTTTATTGTACCCTCTTGTATCAATGCAATGATTTGTGGACCCAGGACATACTTGAAAACAAGATAAATCTTCATGTATCTTTCCTGGTAAAATATTTTATAAATAAATAAATTGCGGTGCTCTGTAAAAAAAATGAGGACCCCACCCCTTTATTTTTGTATTGTGGTATGCTAATACAATTGTTGATCATTTTCTGTGTTAATTGGATTCATGTTCTTATTATCCAGCATGAAGGCTTTCAACGGCTCTCCATGTTTACGCTTCAATAGACCAGTTGTTAAGGTTCTTGTTTGTTATGTTCACTGTAACTGAACTGTTCATTGATGATATGTATGGATGCTTTAAAGTACCACCTATACATGCCTTCCTCTGACACTCACATGTCAGGTGGTATTAACAGTGTTACTTTGCAATGCATTAACCATGAATAGCTGCCTGAAGCTCTTAGTGTCAGTCTTTGTACCTCTTCATTCATTATATGTGTGAAGAAAAAGGGACCTCCTCCGACCTTTTCTTCTATTTTTATGTATTTCGTTTCATTTTTCTGCCTATAGTGGATTATTCGTTCGGCAGTTTGCAACTACCGAACCCCAACCTCCCTCCTGGCTTGTTATGATCTAAAGCACCGGTAATTAAGTGTTCCCTGGGTGGCCGCTGTTCGTATAGCCGAACGCCACGTGGAAAGGAAAACGTCGGCCATCTTGTTCGCACGAGGCGAGTCAGCGGGACTTGGTCGTCGAGTGTCTGGAACTAAAATCGGACACTCGACCGCACAAAGTACCGCTGAGAACTACCGAACGCACGCTTCTCCTACTTACCAAACCACCAGAAGAGCGGCATTCGGTAGTTATGTTCGTACGGACCAGGGGAACAATCGCTACTATGGGCCAGGAGGGTATATTCGGTATTTTGGCCGCTTTCGCCCTTTTTCCCAATTGACCGACCACACACACTGAATTCGTGGAACTGTTTTGGGCAGGAGCCTCGTGTGTGGTCGGTAAAACAAGACTTCCACACTTTTTGAGAACCCCTGAACCGATCTGGGTGAAATTTGGATATGTTCACCTCCCAGATCGGGGCTATCAGGGGATATGTATTTGTGGGGATACCTTGTGGGGAAAGGGGTGTTCCAACGTTTGGGTAAAATGTGTGCCCTCTGTCTGGAGATAATTGATTTACTCCTTAACTTATCTCAATATCTCCCAGGCAGAGGGAGGGCGTGTATTAAGAAAATACTGTACAGTGATTGGTGATATGTTTGTTTGTTTTGGGAGGTCCTCTTGCAGGAGGATCTCCCATAAAAGCCAGCCTGTTTCAATAAAGCTTTAGTTCTGTTACACCCTTCATGAAGTCTTGGCTCATGTTTGGGGAAAGAATATTCTATCTACTGGGAAGAATTGTCTGGGAAGCTGTATTCATCTCTACCCCCTGCTGGAGCTATAATCACTTGTACTCAGCAGCTGGAAAGGAAACAGGAGACCGCAGCACCATTACCCCTGCAGGTCTTAACAACTGGTGGCAAGCGACGGGATTGAATGGAACACAGAGAGACAACTGGTGAATGGCCCAGCAGTACGAGAAACTATAAAGGACGACGCTACAAGATCTACTGGAAGCCCGAGGCCAGGTGGCAAGCAACAAGACAAAATCTACCCTCATAGCAGAACTGATGGAGGGCGACCAAACCAGCAGCAGGGCGGACGTCAGCCGGGAGGAAGCGGAATTCCAACAGAAGGTGATGTGGAGGCTAAGTTTATTTGGGCCGAACCCCCCACCTGAGGCGATAACGCAAATCCTGGCACAAGTGAACGCAGAACGCAGTGCCCTACAGGCAAGCCTGAACCAAGCAGACAGCGCGTCCCTAACAGGATCTATAAATGGAGGGCAGCGGAGAAAAATTAACTATGCTGCATTTAAAAGCTTTGCGGACGGAGAAACAGAGATTGACGCATATCTACAGGATTTTGAATGTCAATGCGCTTTGGAGGGTCTGGAATCGGAGCAGTGGGCATCGATCTTAAGCAGCAAGCTCACAGGCCGAGCAGCCGAGGCCTACAGAGCAGTTCCTGACACAGCCATACATGACTATGCCAAGGTAAAGGAAATTCTGCTAGCGAGATATGCCGTGACCCCAGAGACTTACAGAAAGAAATTTCGGGCATTACGGAAAGGGGGCCGAGACTCCTACACTGAGTGGGCTTTTAGGCTGTATCGGGCAGCCCAAAACTGGATACAGGGCTGCCTGGCCACCACATTGTAAGAGGTACTACAACTCTTCTTACTTGAACATTTCTTTGAGCACACCCCGACCGACACCAGGGATTGGGTCAGAGATCGAAAGCCGGCTACAATCGAAGCCGCAGCCAAGCTGGCGGACGAGCATCATGAGAGCCAAAAAGGGGAAGCTAGTGGGAACCGTCCTCTGGTAAGGTCCAGTGCTCCACCACCAGGACCTGTGACCAACCCCAGACCACCCACAGTGGCCCCCACAACCCAGCCTGGTTTTGCCCGGAGACCTCCACCGGTATGTCACCAGTGCAATCAGCCCGGGCACTACAAAATCCATTGCCCTCAGCGGAGCCGAACCAGCTGGGAGCGGCCCCCACAAACCCCGAGGGCTGCCGCTCACCACTATCAGCACATCCCGGTGGAAGAGCCATCGCCCAACTCCGAACAGTGGGCCGTGCTTCATGAGGTAGACCTAGCCCAAGCCGAAGTCGACAACCGGGTCCACCACAGACAACTGGTCACCATAGACGGTAAAGAAGCAGAGGCGCTCCGAGACACGGGCGCCACCCTTACACTAGTACAACCCCGCACCCACAGGACTGTAGCCGTACGAGTGGCCGGGGGTGCCATACACAAGATACCCACCGCCCGGGTACAGCTAAATTGGGGCAATGGCGCAAAGCCGATGGAAGTAGGCATTATGGCGGGACTACCAGCGGAAGTTTTGTTGGGGAATGATTTGGGGTGCCTGACTTCACAGCTGGTGCAATCCGAACCTGCTGGAGCCTGCGCAGTGACTACCAGGGCGCAAGCCCACCGAGCTGGACCAACACACTCCGAGGAACCACAGGTAGGAACGGAAAACCCCCTAGCCGCCCCGAACCCTATCCCCTTCTGGGGTACCCCCCAAGACTTTGGCCAAACCCAACAAGCAGACCCCACCTTAGCCAGTTACAGGAAGGCAGTAGGGACACCCAGGGAAGGTAATACCCACGAGGAATTCCAATGGGATAAGGGGTTGCTGTACAAGGTTACAGGGGGAGTGGGGAGAGGGGCAGCACAAGTTATAAAAAGGCAGCTGGTAGTACCCCGGAAATACAGGGCAGAACTTCTAAGGCTCAGCCATGATATCCCGCTAGCCGGACATCTGGGTATCAAGAAAACTAAGGACCGCCTTACCCAGACGTTCTTCTGGCCAGGGGTATCTAACGATGTGCAGTCCTACTGTAGAACATGTGATACCTGTCAAAGAGTAGGGAAAAGGGGGGATCACCCTAGGGCCAAGTTAAGACCCCTCCCTATAATTGACGAGCCATTCTACCGGGTAGCAGTGGATCTGGTGGGGCCTCTCAGCAAACCCAGCTCCTCCGGGAAGCGCTACATCCTCACGGTGGTGGACTATGCCACCAGATACCCTGAGGCGGTGGTGCTCTCCAACATTGAGGCGGAGACGGTCGCAGAGGCTCTGGTTAAGATCTTTTCCCGAGTAGGGTTTCCCCGGGAAATACTTTCCGACCAAGGGACCCAGTTCACGGCAACTGTCACTTAACAGTTGTGGCAGAGCTGCGGGGTCAATCCCTTATTTAGCTCCCCCTATCACCCCAAGACGAATGGACTCTGTGAACGGTTTAACGGCACGCTTAAACAAATGCTCACAACGTTCACAGAGTCCTACGGTCAATGGGAGAAGTTTCTACCTCACCTCCTGTTTGCCTACCGGCAAGTGCCTCAGGGGTCCACTGGGTTCTCCCCCTTCGAACTCCTATACGGGAGAAAAGTTCGGGGACCCTTGGACCTCATACGGGAGCACTGGGAGGGCAACACAGGAGAAGAGGGAGTCCCAGTCCTGCCATACGTGCTGGAGTTTCGGGACCGCCTGCAGGCCCTAACCGAGTCAGTTCGGAAGAACTTGCGGGCGACCCAGAAGCGCCAGAAACAATGGTATGACCAAGGGGCAAGAGATAGGAACCTGGAAGTAGGGCAAAGGGTACTAGCCCTCAGACCTTCCAAAAAGGACAAGCTCCAGGCAGCATGGCAGGGGCTATTTAAAATAGTAGAAAAAATTAGCGACACCACCTATATCGTGGCCAAATGTTCAGATGAAAGGGTACGACGTGCCTTTCATGTGAACATGTTGAAACCCTATCACGGGCGCTCTGAAGATGTGGCTGCCATATGCGCCCCATCCGCGGATGATAGTGAGGGACTCCCCTTACCAGACCTACTAGCAGCTAACCCCGGGACGGTAGAACAAGTCGGGTTAGGAGACAAGCTAGACCCCCCCCAGCAGGCAGATGCTAAGCACCTGCTGCAGGAATATGGTGGGCTATTCTCCTCTCTACCCGGATACACCTCCGCCGCAGTACACCGGGTAGAGACCCAGGGGGAAACCCCCTTGAGACAGCAGCCCTATCGTATACCGGCAGCAGTACGCACGAGCATGTGGAAGGAGCTCCAAGAAATGCTCGAACTAGGGGTTATTGAGGCTTCCCAAAGTTCCTGGGCGTCTCCGGTAGTGTTAGTACCGAAGCGAGACGGCACGACTCGCTTCTGTATCGACTACCGGAAACTGAACGACAGGACAATCACGGATGCCTACCCTATGCCACGGATCGACGAATTGCTCGATCGCATGGCCAGCGGACACTTCCTGACTACCCTAGACCTGTGTAAAGGCTATTGGCAAATTCCGCTAGACCCGGCCGCCATTCCTAAGTCAGCATTCGTCACCCCATTCGGGCTATACCAATTCAAGGTTATGCCGTTTGGGATGAAGAATGACCCGGCTACATTTCAAAGGATGGCGGACCGACTTCTGGAAGGAATGCAGGACTTCGCATGTGCCTACTTGGATGACATCGCCATCTACAGCGGCACATGGGAAGCTCACCTGGGACACTTGGCTTTGGTGTTTGACAAGTTACAGGAAGCCGGCCTTACCCTGAAACCCGAGAAGTGCCGTGTGGGCATGGCAGAAGTCCAGTACTTAGGGCATCGGGTAGGGTCGGGTAAGCAGCGGCCCGAGCCCGCCAAAATAGAGGCCATAGCAAATTGGCCCCAACCCCGCACTAAGACCCAGGTATTAGCTTTCTTAGGCACAGCAGGGTACTACCGCAAGTTTGTCCCCGAGTATAGCACCCTAGCCAAGCCCCTCACCGATCTAACCAAAAAAGCCCTACCCAAGCAGGTATCGTGGTCCCCGGAGTGTGCAGCAGCGTTCCAAAGCCTTAACCCCTTAAGGACCAAACTTCTGGAATAAAAGGGAATCATGACATGTCACACATGTCATGTGTCCTTAAGGGGTTAAGGCAGCTCTGAGCAAAGCTCCAGTATTGGCGGCCCCAGACCCTAATAAGACATTTCTCGTTCACACAGATGCCTCCATGTTTGGGCTGGGAGCCGTGCTGAGCCAGGTGGGGGAAGATGGCATGGAACACCCGGTGGCATACCTCAGTCGGAAGTTACTACCTCGGGAGGTCAGCTATGCCACCGTGGAAAAAGAATGCTTGGCGTTGGTATGGGCCTTAAAGAAACTCCAACCGTACCTCTATGGCCGTGCTTTTACGTTACTGACTGATCACAACCCCCTCATTTGGCTCAACCGAGTCTCTGGAGACAATCCCCGGTTGCTACGCTGGAGTTTAGCGTTGCAACCATACAATTTTACACTACAGTACCGTCCGGGCAAACAGAACGGTAACGCTGATGGACTTTCCCGTCAGACAGACTTGGACTCTTAAGGGTACCACCCGGACATCCCCTAGCCAACCCGGCAGGGTCTAGGCGGGTATGCCGACCCATGGAACTAAGGGGGAGTAATGTGAAGAAAAAGGGACCTCCTCAAACCTTTTCTTCTATTTTTATGTATTTCGTTTCATTTTTCTGCCTATAGTGGATTATTCGTTCGGCAGTTTGCAACTACCGAACCCCAACCTCCCTCCTGGCTTGTTATGATCTAAAGCACCGGCAATTAAGTGTTCCCTGGGTGGCCGCTGTTCGTATAGCCGAACGCCACGTGGAAAGGAAAACGGCGGCCATCTTGTTCGCACGAGGCGAGTCAGCGGGACTTGGTCGTCGAGTGTCTGGAACTAAAATCGGACACTCGACCGCACGAAGTACCGCTGAGAACTACCGAACGCACGCTTCTCCTACTTACCAAACCACCAGAAGAGCGGCTGTTGCGGTTGCCTCCAGGCTGGCTGGAAGTTGGACCGTAGAAAAGGATGCTCCTAGCGCTCACCAAAGGACCCTCAGCACCGTAGCCACCATAAGCACTGCGGACTCCACGAACCACCGCTGCTCGGCTGGTATCTCGCCGGCTGCTCTGCGCCCTGGACCTACGACCAGGCTCCAGGTTCCAATAGGCGAACCTCTTCCTTCTGTAGAGCGAAGCAGGATCAGGAACAAGAGCTCTTACAAGAGCTCAGTAGCTAAGGGAGTATGAAGAGCATAGCAATCCCTGTAGTGATTATAGCTGTCCCCTACAAACATGAGTCAAGGCTACAAGTTAGAGGGTCAGATGAGGTCTGAGATGCTGGAACACCCAGCCTGGCTTTTATTGAGGTTACATGCAAATAGGAGACTCCCAGGGGGAGGCATAACATCACCAATCACACATCTGGTGCAGCCCACACATTCCCTCCCCTCAGATAAACAGTTAAACCAATTATTACATACAATAAAAATACAGTTTTTACACACACACTGTAACTTTAAAACCATACATTAAATTTCAATAAAATTGCATATTCAGACTCAGCATACATCAAACATAAACACTTCCAAAAATCAGCCAAATCCCTCCAGTGGATCAAAAGTTAGCTGGAGGTCCCTTTATGACCGACCGCAAGCACAATTTCCTTCCCAAAACAGTTCCATAGATTTGGGCTGTGCGGTCGGTCAATTTCTAGCATAAAAACGGCTAAGTCCCATTCGAAGTGTGGCCGGTATTCGAAGTGTCGAAGTGGAGTTGATGTTAAGGGTTGGCGGTGTTCGAAATTAAAATGGCCGCCGCCACGTGGTCCTTTGTCCGATGCCGGCCACTTTGACGTCTTCGACAACTTCAGTAACTTCGGTAACTTCGGCACTTCGACAGCTTCGACAGCTTCGACAGCTTCGACTGTGTCCGAAGTGTCATATACAAAAGTACCAATCCTTCCCCAAAGTATTTAAAGAGCTAGGGACAGTATAATACAATCCACCTGCCCAAAAGTAGATCTTAAAGGGTCAGTACATTATGGTAGAAGTCCATAAGCCCCAATTCAGTCCCTTAAAGGGCAATATCTCCCAGGGGCCATAGTCATAAGGAAGGAGGCTGGCAAATAGGCGTCTCCACAATCCAGGGAAGCAGGGCAATTTTCCATTTAAAGGGCCAGTTACAAATAGCAGTTTGTAACAGCGGCATTCGGTAGTTATGTTCGTACGGACCAGGGGAACAATCGCTACTATGGGCCAGGAGGGTATATTCGGTATTTTGGCCGCTTTCGCCCTTTTTCCCAATTGACCGACCACACACACTGAATTCGTGGAACTGTTTTGGGCAGGAGCCTCGTGTGTGGTCGGTAAAACAAGACTTCCACACTTTTTGAGAACCCCTGAACCGATCTGGGTGAAATTTGGAAATGTTCACCTCCCAGATCGGGGCTATCGGGGGATATGTATTTTGTGGGGATACCTTGTGGGGAAAGGGGTGTTCCAACGTTTGGGTAAAATGTGTGCCCTCTGTCTGGAGATAATTGATTTACTCCTTAACTTATCTCAATATCTCCCAGGCAGAGGGAGGGCGTGTATTAAGAAAATACTGTACAGTGATTGGTGATATGTTTGTTTGTTTTGGGAGGTCCTCTTGCAGGAGGATCCCCCATAAAAGCCAGCCTGTTTCAATAAAGCTTTAGTTCTGTTACACCCTTCATGAAGTCTTGGCTCATGTTTGGGGAAAGAATATTCTATCTACTGGGAAGAATTGTCTGGGAAGCTGTATTCATCTCTACCCCCTGCTGGAGCTATAATCACTTGTACTCAGCAGCTGGAAAGGAAACAGGAGACCGCAGCACCATCACCCCTGCAGGTCTTAACAATATGGTTTTGTGAGAGATAAAACCTACCATTTTCTCATATATGTATAGCTAAATAGTATCCCTCTCTCCAAATAAGTATAGTAATATTTGTCTTACAGTATAATTTGCATCCCCTTTAGCTTTAAATAATGATTTCAGATACTCCTGTTTATTAAAGGGTTTAGATTCATTTTCTTTAGAGCTTCTCTGATGTCATTGTTCCTCAGGCTGTATATTATTGGATTAAGCATTGGGGTCACCACTGTAAAAAACATAGACAGTATTTTGCTTGTCAACAATGATCTTTCATTAGTTGGAACAGTGTAAATGCTCATGAGAGTCCCGTAGTATATGGAAACAACAGTCAAATGGGAGCTGCAGGTAGAGAAGGCTTTCTTTTTCCCACTAATTGATGGAATTTTAGCAACAGTGAGAGCAATATAGACATATGACACAATTACCATTACGAAAGGTGTAACAATTACAGGCACTGCTAGGAATAGAGCTTCTATATGTATTATTAAGGTATCAGAACATGAAAGCTTCAAGAGTGGATCGAGATCACAAAAGAAATGATCAATAATGTTAGGTCCACAAAATACCAGCTGAGTTATTGGCAATTCAATGAATAATGCCATAAAAAAGCCTAACACCCAAGATATAACTATTAATTTAATGCAAAATGCATGGTCCATTATAGAGTTATATTGCAGGGGGTTACAGATAGCCAAATATCGGTCATAAGACATCACTGTTAACAAAAAACATTCTAAAGCTTCAAAAGCACCTGGTGCCATCATATCCTTAGGTGGGGATAGTACCACCCATGCTGTGATAACTAGAGCAGGTCTTGCTCTACAAATTGTAAGTACATTACTTTATCTTACTACCCTGATTTTATAGTACTTACTACACTATCAGAGCGTCTCTTTCTCTTTTATCCCCATTGTGCATTTGGAGGACCAGTACCATCTTTACCATCTTACATCCTTAGATGGGGATTATACCATCCACGCTGAAAAAAGTAGAGCTCTTATATAGCTCTACCGTATGTGAGTGTTTTTCCTACAGTTACCTAGCACAAATATTTGCACTGTTATATACTGTATTGCACTATTATTCTTTTCTGTTTTATTATTCCGAGGTATTTTACCAACTTTTCCTCGCAGAGGTGTATGTACGTATAATATTTGGGCGCAGTATACGCCATATTTTATATCTAACAGGGTACCTGACCTCCTGCCGGTCAGTGCCCTTGTTAGTCCAGCAGACCACCCACAAAACAGAAACAGCAGTAAAGCCCACCCACAATAACTGGTTACTACACCTGAGTGGGGGAGAATCTTGTCCATGTCCAGGTGCCTCACCACGGCTGTGTGGGGGACTGGTAGGCTGCCTTGGTGGGTTGCTGAGTGGGCAGAGACCAGCGGTACTCTGCCCTGATGCCAGTACTACCGCGGGAGTAGTCTGGTTGAAGCCTGGTTGCTGGAGACCAACTGTCTACCCTTTTGTTGCACAGCTCTGCTGCTGGAGGGGGAGACCGACTGTCTCCCCTTTGGTACTCTAAGCTGTCGCTGGGGAGAGTGGGTAACAGGCTCCTCTCCCGATAGAACACTCTGCCGCTGGGGAAAGGAGACTGGGCTCTCTATTCCCTGCACATTAATGATCCGCCGCTGAGGAGAGGTGGTAGCAAGCTCCTCTCTCATATATACTTCCAGCCTCTGTGGAGGGAGACCGACTGTCTCTGCTCCCAATACAGTGTCCTGCTGCTGGGGACACTCTGCTGAACACTCTGCCGCTGGGGAATGGAGACTAGGCTCCCAATTCCCAGCACATCACTCGGCCGCTGGGGAATGGAGACTGGGCTCCCAATTCCCGGCACATCACTCGGCCGCTGGGGAATGGAGACTGGGCTCGCAATTCCCAGCACATCACTCAGCCGCTGGGGAATGGAGACCGGGCTCCCAATTCCCAAAAAATCATGCTGCTGCTAGGGGGCACGAACAACTATCTCTGCCCCCTGCAACTCAGCCTGCCACAGGGGAGGGAGGACGCTGCTCTCCTCTCCCTGCACTTTACACTGCCTTCCCAGCATATCACTCTGCTGCTGGGGGGCAGGAACAACTACCTCTGCCCCCTGTAACTCAGTCTGCCGCTGGGGAGGGAGGACGCTGCTCTCCTCTCCCTGCACTTCACACTGCCTTCCCGGCATATCACTCTGCTGCTGGGGGACAGGAACAACTACCTCTGCTCTCTGTAACTCAGCCTGCCGCTGGGGGATGGAGACTGAGCTCTCTCTGTCCCGCAACTGTAACTTCCAGTGGAGGTCCACCCAACGTGGCAGCTGACCGTCTCCCTCTGCCTGGTATAGCAGAGTCTTGAAAACTAGACCCCTCACAAACTTCACGGATTTCTCAGCTGGATTAGGTCTGTGGAAGTTCAGCCGCAACCACATCATACGGTCAATATCCTCTACAGAGTATCTGTACTCCACTGCTGGTTCCATCCAGGTGCTGTCAGGGCCGCTGTACTGAGACATGTGTTGCCCTCAAATTGTAAAATCCAAAGAAATGGTGTCTCCTGTAGCTGTCCTTCTGGCTGTAGGAACGATCCCACCGCTGCCACCAATTGCAACGGACTGTTTCAGCAGACAAGGGGTTAAAAACCGCTTAGACGATAATCCCCTTTGCAGAGACAGGCACAGCTACTGTAGAATCACCAAAACTCATGAATTGGATATAAGTGAATGCACCAAACTCCCGAACTACATACAAGGGAATAAGGTAGCACTCCAAACTCCCGAACTGGAACCTCACGAATAGCTGCCAGCAGACAAAAAGGAAAAGCTCCCTAGTGGCTTACACTCCTGGCAATCAGTCTCTATCAGCATACAGTGAATCCCCCCCAATAACGAGACAAGGCTTCGTGTTGAGGGTCAAGCAGTGGTCTGGTTTACTCAGGGTTACCCGCCCAGTATTTATGCAGGTCTCCCACCTGGTGGACACTCCCCTAGGGGACCAGATGGAAGACTGTGACAAAGGACAGACATACACCAATTACAGACATACAGCAGTAAAACATCCCCACAATGCATCCTGATCTCCTACCTCTATCCTGGAGATAATTGAGAAGTAATTTGATTATCTCCCAGGACAGAGGTAAGACTCCATTACACACGTGGGGACACAAAGACAGTAAAACACTTTCAAATACACAAAGTCACATTTAATACATAAAACACAGACATGTCACATATCCCCAGATAGCTGGGATCTGAGCGCACAAAACTACCGAATAGGGCTCAGATCCTATTCACACAGTTCAATTGCCATGGAGCCAAAGTCTTTAATTACACGAATTGGCTCCATGGCTGTGCTATCTGGGTTAACATTCACATATACAAACTACCGAATTAACATGTATTCGGTTAAATCTGCACGAATAAGAACCAGGGGGCTGGAGGCTCAGCGGTGCCTGCACGTAAAAGTGTCCGATTTTAGTGCACTGATTCTGGGCTGAGCACCGCTGGCCGTCCGGGGAGCTCCATAACACCGTCACCTAGCGGCCGCTAAGTGTAACCGTGGCCACCCAGTAACAGTCAATTAAGCTGTGGTTAACCGCAGCTTCAGGGAGGTAAATTGGCAGCACACTCCAGCTCCCAGGTGGTCGCGCATTCGGCAGTTTGTTCGGCACTTTGTGTATTTTAAGATAAAATCTACCAAACACCCTGGCAGAATGGCACGAATCAGCCTTTCTGCAGGGAAAATAAAGTCATTTAAAAGTCTGGTCCATAGTTCAAAGGCAGCAGGCGGGCAACCAGGCTTCTCCAATGCAATGTGGCGAGATTGCTCTCGTCACAGTATCGGGCAGAGTGCTTGGAATCCTCGGAAAGCACTAGGAGCATCCTTCAGCGGAAGGTAGCCGGTCGGGGTGCCAGCGGTTCCGTTACAAGAGTATTCATAAGTATTTCTATTAGTTAAATAGTGAAAGATAAAAAATAGTAACTTTCTGGATCCAATACCTAATATCACTCTAAAATAAAAGAGGACATAACATATTGTTGGGTGATTAGAAGGCTAACATCAAAAGAAATGTGCTAGGAAGCTTATAGACATGGTGAACCTGTAAGGGTTTGGGTCTATTGGTTATTTATAAACTTCCTTAAAGAAATTCATTATGATGGGGAGTGATGGAGTTATAGATTACATCTAGTGAGGTCCAGAGATATCAAGCAGCCTTGACCAAAAATTTAACAGGAGATGTGAATTTTATAATAAAAGGGTGCTGGAGTTATGATAAGAGTTTTAGGAGATGACACAAATAAATTAATGGTAAACGGCAGTCATTATGATAGTAGATCAAAGTCTTGTTGCAAGAGAAAGACAAGTTTTGAAGATGTTTATAAAGATGTGCAAGAATTAAATAGGTGACATGAAGGAGAGAAGATATGCTGCAGTATATTAAAATCATAAATAACACTTTATGCTACAATGGACCCTGGATAGTGACTCCCTCTTCACATTGCAAGAAAAAGAGGAAAATAAGAAATTCAATGTGAATTTCAAATGGAAGGTGAAAATAGCAGAATTGGGAAAAATCTCTCAGCTATGTTTTCAGTTCAGCTACTGTGGCCTTAATTTTTTTTAAATTCACTTTCAATTCTTACTTTAGTAAATAACCCCACATTTCTATTTCAGATTTTCTGTCAAAAGTATAACTAAATAATGTCATGATGAATATAATTTTAATAATAGAAATATTAATACTAAGTTTATTCACATTATTCATTGAACTTGTATGCTTTAATGTGTCTCCATATGTAAATAATGTCCAGTAATAAATACAGCTTCATTTGGGAAAGCAATTATTTTTCTATATCTCATTTCCCCATGAAGTCTGCACTATCACAAATCTTCTGAGAATGTCCAAGAGAAAAGCTAAGCCCAGGAAATCAAAATAACTCAATATATAATCATAATCATAATATTAATCATCATAATTACTGTAGATGCTGTCAGGCTGTTAAGCTATCTTCATTGTTAAAGCATTGTAATCATTGTAAGATTATAAAATGAAAAATGATCCTGGCCTTATTAAATACATAAAATGATAATATACATTTACAAATTCCACATTCTATTCGCTATGATGGTTTTATTTTGGTTGAAAATCTATTTGTGTTTGGTTAAAAAAATATATATATATTGTTTTTGTTTTGAACAAAATTAAAACTTTTTAGAAATTCATTTCAGATAAAGATATTGACAACTCCATTTTGTTGTTTTTGATGCAGGAGTACAAACAATTTCTAATTGAACCCAAAAATGGAAAGACATCGTAAAAATAATAATTTTATTTTACAATGTGTCATCTCATCATATAGAACTAGCCCAAAAAGTAAGAGGGAATGCATAATTAAGACAAATGATGTATAAATGTCACTGTAAGAGCTTCTTACAAACCAGCTTAATATCACTTCACCCATCACAGCATTGTATACTGCATTGTGGCTTACTTCTACCATAAATTGCTATTCATATTTTATATCATATAGTTAAACATAATTCTGTACATAATGCATCATTGGTCTATCAGTCATAAACTTACTTGAATCAGCGTCTGAGAGCCAACAATTGGTGACTGATTGGTGAAAGCCATATACTATTTTTCAAACTGAGTTTTTATATAGTTATCTAAATACATAGAGATTACCTTAAGACTCTAATGTGTTATTAACATCAGTCCATAGAGTAAAATACTTACTGTAATACCATTGGGAAAAAAAATATTTTTTCCAAGATATTAACTCTGTCTTCTTTCATAGTTACATAGCTGAAAAGAGACTTGCGTCCATCAAGCTCAGCCTTCCGCACGTATGTTTATGCTGTTGATCCAAAAGAAGGCAAAAAACCCAATCTGAAGTGCTACCAATTTTGAAACAAACTAGGAGAAAAATGCCTTCTTGACCCTAAAATGTTAGTCAGATTTCTCCTTGGATCAAGCAGCTATTACCCCACTAATTAGAAATTATATCCCTGATAAAACCACCTCTTCAGGCAGATAATTCCATATCCTTATTGCTCTTGATGTAAAAAAACTTTTCTTTGCCTTAGAATACAAGCAATATGTCTAGATAAACTTTATGACTAAATGTGCTTGAATAAATCACCTAATCCAGTCAGTTTATTCTAACGAATGTTACTGAAATGTTAGAGCTCTATGTTAAATGGGTTGTAACAAATGTAGTTAAAGATATCAATGATGAAGGATTTTATTATATGGAATACCCCTTATTAAAATTCATTCTGTCTCCTCCTTGAAACATCAATTTTTGCATAACACTCCATGCAGAGGGGGACATTTTTTTAGCACCCTTTTCAGCTTTAATAAAATGCATTGAGGGTGTGGCTACACACAGGCTCCAATAGATAAATAATTTAAAGTGAAAGACTATGAACCCATTCTCAACAAACCACAGTGTTGCAGCCGAAGTCAAAATGGCAGCAAGGAAAAGCAGGTAAAAACATTTTTTTTTTCTCCATCCAAAATCACATTCTGCAGCAACATAGCAGTGGGACCTTGAATGACATGAACCATATTCCACAGGTGAATTCTCCATCAAACTTGTGGAGAGTAGTGATGTACTGAACGGTTTGCTGGCGAATAGTTCCCGGCGAACATAGCGTGTTCGCATTCGCCACGGCAGGGGGACATATGCGCGGTTCGATATGCCCCCTACTCGTCATCATTGAGTAAACTTTGACCCTGTGCTTCACGGTCAGCAGACACATTCCAGCAAATTAGCAGCAGACCCCCCCACCTCCTGTACAGCATCCATTTTAGATTCATACTGAATCTGCATTCTTAGTGAGAGGAGGGAAAGTGTAGCTGCTGCTGATTTGATGGGGAAATGGATAGCTAGGCTAGTGTATTCAGTGTCCACTACAGTCCTGAAGGACTCATCTGATCTCTGCTGTAAGGACAGCACCCCAAAAAGCCCTTTTTAGGGCTAGAACATCAGTCTGCTTTTTTTTTTTCCTGCGTAGTCTAATTGCAGTTGCCTGCCTGCCAGCTTCTGTGTCAGGCTCACAGTGGATACTGTGCCCACTTACCCAGTGCCACCACTCATATCTGGTGTCACAATAGTGTGCCTTTAAAAAGAAAAAAAGTTTTTTCACTGTTATAGATTGAATAGCAGTTATTTGTCTTCAAGTGGGTGTCAGGCCTCCAGTGTGTACTCTGCCACTGCACAGTGCCAGTCTTATCTGGTGTCTCAATAGATTGCATTTAAAAACCAAAAAACTTTTTTCACTGTTATACATTGAATAGCAGTTAGTTGTCTGCAAGCGTCAGAAATTAGCCCGCCAGCTAATCCCATACAAGCTGGTGGAGTCTGAGGCGTTCAAAAAATTTGTAGCTATTGGGACACCGCAGTGGAAGGTACCCGGTCAAAATTTATTTGCACAAAAGGCAATACCCAACCTGTACTCGACTGTGCAAAAGGAAGTAATGGCATGTCTGGCACACAGTGTTGGGGCAAGGGTCCATCTGAACACTGAAACCTGGTCTGCAAAGCATGGTCAGGGCAGGTATTTCACCTACACTGCGCATTGGGTAAACCTGCTGATGGCTGCCAAGCATGGAATGCGTGGCTCTGTAGAGGAGTTGGTGACACCGCCACGACTTGCAGGCAGGCCTGCTGCCACCTCCTCTATTCCTCCTACACCATCCTCTTCCATAACCTCCTCGGCTAAGTCCTCTTCTGCTGCTGCATCTTGCTCCACATCAACGGCACCCCCCCAGCTCCCCAGGTACTATTCCACATCCCAGATATGGCAGTGTCACGCCGTCTTGGAGTTGACTTGCCTGAAAGCAGAGAGTCACACAGGACCAGCACTCCTGTCCGCCCTGAACGCACAGGTGGAAAAGTGTCTGACTCCGAACCAACTGGAAAATGTCAAAGTGGTTTGTGACAACGGAATAAATTTGTTGGTGGCATTGAATTTGGGAAAGTTGACACATGTGCCGTGCATGGCACATGTGTGTAATCTGATCGTACAATGCTTTGTGCATAAGTACCCAGGCTTACAGGACGTCCTGAAGAAGGCCAGGATCGGCTTGGGGATGTCCGGAGGAGTACTCACAGATCACTGTTCAAGGTCTGTTTGTCTGGATAACCCGTCAGCATTGCCATTTTGCTTCCCAGGGCGATAATGAATTGTAAAGTCAAAAGGCTGTAACGCCAAACTCCAGCGCAACAGCCTGGCATTGTCTCCTGACACCCTGTTCAGCCACACCAACGGGTTGTGATCTGTGAGTAAGGTAAATGGTTGTCCATACAAGTAAGGTTGCAGCTTTTTGAGGGCACACACCACCACCAGGCACTCCTTTTCAATGGCAGTGTATCTACTGGGTAAAAGTTTCCGGCTTAAATAAGCCCCGGGTTGCTCGCCGCCATCTGCTCCAACTTGGCTCAGTACTGCTCCCAATCCAAACATAGAAGCATCTGTATGGACGAGAACGCATTTCGTTGGATCAGGAGCAGAAAGTACAGGTGATTTAATGAGCGCCGTCTTGAGCTGTTAGAAGATCTGTTCACACTCTGGGGCCCATACTACTATCTTGGGGAGGTTTTTATGTGTTAGATCCGTGAGAGGTTTAGCTAGGGTGCTGTAATTAGCTACGAATTTCCTGTAGTACCCTGCGGTACCCAGGAATGCGAGGACCTGGGTTTTAGTGCAGGGGGTTGGCCACTTGGCAACTGCCTCTATTTTAGTGGGTTCTGGTTTCTGTAGCAGGCTGCCGACTCTGTGCCCTAAGTATTGAACTTCTGCCATTCCTACATGGCACTTACTGGGCTTTAGGATCAGTCCGGCCTCCCTAATCCTGTGTAGTCCGGCTCCTATGTGGGTCAGGTGTTCGGCCCAGCAGCAGCTTCCAAGTAAGCGCAGGCATACTCCTGAAACCCATCCAGTAGCCGATCTACCATCCTCTGAAAGTTAGCTGGGGCATTCTTCATCCCAAATGGCATGACCTTAAACTGATACAGGCCAAATGGGGTGACAAATGCCGACTTGGGGATGGCGTCCTCGGCTAATGGAATTTGCCAGTACCCCATACACAGATCTATTGTGGTGAGGTACTGGCCTCTGGCCATTTTGTCTATGATCTCGTCTATCCGGGGCATAGGGTAGGCATCTGAGATTATTTTATCGTTTAGCCTCCGGTAGTCCATACAGAAACGGGTCGTGCCATCCCGTTTCGGTACTTGTACTACCGGGGAGGCCCAGGGGCTGTCAGAGTGTTCTATCACCCCGAACTGCAGCATTTCCTCAATTTCTTTCCGCATATTTTCTTTAACTGCTTTGGGTATGCGATAGGCAGTTTGGCGAAGTGGGGTCTTGTCTAGGGTTTCAACTTTGTGAGTGGTTAACGGAGTGTACCCAGGTAGGTTGGGAAACGTGGCCCCCTTGTCCTGGATTAGTCTTTGGACCTGGGTTCGCTCCTGGGGGTCTAACCGTTCTCCTAACTGTACTTCTTCCAGGTCTCCGCTCTGGCCCTCTTGGTCTAGGAGATCTGGGAGTGGCAAATTATCATAATCTTCAGTGGCAGGTGCACAGATTGCAGTTACCTCTTCCGTGCGCTCGTGGTATGGCTTGAGCATGTTCACATGGAGCATGCGCTTGCCTCCCGTGCCTGTGACCGGACCGATCACAAAGGTGGTATCACAAACCTGCTCTACCACCTTGTATGGGCCCTGCCAGGAAGCTTGCAGCTTGTCCTTGTGGACGGGTCGCCAAATTAGCACCTTTTGCCCCACCTTAAAGCTGCGGTACCTGGCTCCCTTATCGTACGATCTGCGCTTCCTGTGTCGTGTACGTTCTGGGTCAGCATCTCCAGGCGGTCCCTAAACTCTAGCACATAGGGTACGATGGGGGTGCCGCTAACAGTCTCATCTCCCTCCCAGTGTTCCCTAATTAAATCTATGGGGCCCCTCACTCTCCTCCCAAATAATAGTTTGAAAGGAGAGAACCCGGTGGATACCTTAGGTACTTACCTATAGGCAATCATCAAGTGGGGTAGGAACCTTTCCAAGTCTGAGTGTCTATGAATGTATGGATCATCTGTTTAAGTGTTCCATTAAACCGTTCACAGAGCCCATTGGACTGCGGGTGATACGCGGAGTTCAGCATTTGCTGAACCCCACATATCTTCCAAAGTTGTTGTGCGACTTTGGCGGTAAACTGGGTGCCCCTATCCGAAATAATTTCCTTGGGAAATCCAACCCAGGAAAATATTCGCATCAGGGCATCCGCTACCGTCTCTGCGTGCACATTAGTCAAAGCTATTGCTTCTGGGTACCTGGTGGCATAGTCCACCACGGTCAGCACATATTTCTTGCCGGAGGGGCTGGGCTTGGATAGGGGTCCTATAATATCTACCGCTACCCTACTGAACGTTCCTCAATTATGGGAAGAGAAAGGAGCTGGGCTTTGTATCAGTCTCCCCTCTTCCCTACCCTATCGCAGGTATCACAGGTCTGGCAGTATCGCCTGACGTCCTGTGAGATACCTAGCCAGAAGAAGTTCTGGGTCAGCCTGTGCTTAGTACGGCTGATCCTTAAGTGCCCAGACAGGGGAATGTCATGGGCGATGCGTAATAACTCCAGTCTATATTTTCTCGGCACTATCAATTGCTTTATGGGTAAGGGAATGGATCCGGACACTATTTTTTCTGCATGCTGGTACAGCAGCCCCTTGTCCCAGGTGTACCTTTCCCCTTCTAATCCTGCCTGGTCTTTATTAATACGATCTTTGTAGATCTGCAGGGAGGGATCTAGGGCCACTTCAAAACTGAATTCTAGGTGGGATGTCCAGGGCGTGACATTGGGCATGTGGGGTACATTGCATACCTGAGCCTCAGATTGGTTAGGCGGATCTGTGGTGCGGGCCTGCTGCCGGGTCACAACCGGATACGCCTCTTGTACTGCGGTTTGAGGAACAAAAGCTGAAGTCAGCTCCCCCAGGTCGTTGCCCAAAATAACGTCAGTGGGTAGGTCCTGCCTGCATCATCCCCACCTCCACGTTTCCATGCCCTGCTCCACAATTCAAATGTACCTTGGCAGTGGGTACTTTATAAATGGCTCCCCCTGCCACCTGTACAGCAACACAGTCTCCAGTTAGGAGGACCGACCAAGCATCTTTTTCCATTTCACGGTTCCTAAAATCGATGCCATATACACGTCCCCTGATAGGGGACTCAACAGGGATTAAACTGATAAGAATAGTACTACTTAACACACCTTATAATAATGCAGAGAGAGGCAACGCAGAGAGAGGAGTCTGAAGAAGAGGAGTCAGAGGAGGAAGGTGGCTTGGAGGAGGTGGAAGATCAAACAAGCGTCCCAGGGGGCTTGTTGTCACCTTTCGGGGACCCTTCGTGTTGTACGTGGCTAGGTGGAGGAAGAGACCTTCAATGACATCAGTGAGGACAAGGAACGGCTAGCTTGGTATCTAAACTTTTGCAAATGGGGAGTTTGCGGTTGTGGAAATGGACTGTTTGCGGTTGTTTGCGGTGCGTTAAATGGGGAGTTTGGTCTGTCACTGTGAAGCGGGCGTAACCCTTAAACTACCTGATCGATACAACATCATACAGTAGGTCCCCCCCTCATTATTTTTATGACCCCCAGCCACCTCTTTCGGGTGGGGGGTCATTGTGATTTATGGCCCCCACCCACCGCACAGTGGTGGGGGCCAGGGGGGAGGATAGTAGGTCGTCCCCCCCTTATCCTTATTTACTGAATATTCCCCTGTATAACAATGTTTGGCATTTAGTGAATATTCCCTATCCTGCTCTGTGTCAGTGTGTATCAGGGTCTCTGAGGACAGGTGTCAATCCAAATCTGCCAAGTGACCCTATGTAGGGGGAACAGTCCCTAATCTGCTCTGTGTCAGTGTGTATCAGGGTCCCTGAGGACAGGTGTCAATCCATATCTGCCAAGTTACCCTATGTAGGGGGAACAGTCTCTATTCGGCTCTGTGTCAGTGTGTATCAGGGGCTCTGAGGACAGGTGTCAATCCATATCTGCCAAGTGACCCTATGTAGGGGGAACAGTCCCTATTCTCCTCCTTGTCAGTGTGTATCAGGGTCCCTGAGGACAGGTGTCAATCCATATTTGCCAAATGACCCTATGTAGGAGGAACAGTCCCTATTCTGCTCTGTGTCAGTGTGTATCATGGTCTCTGAGGACAGGTGACAATACATACCTGCCAAGGGACTCTATGTAGAAGGAACAGTCTCTATTCTGCTCTGTGTCAGTGTGTATCAGGGTCTCTGAGGACAGGTGTCAACCCATATCTGCCAAGTGACCCTATATAGGGGGAACAGTCCCTATTCTGCTCTGTGTCAGTGTGTATCAGGGTCTCTGAGGACAGGTGTCAATCCAAATCTGCCAAGTGACCCTATGAAGGGGGGACAGTCCTATTCTGCTCTGTGTCAGTGTATGTCAGGGTCCCTGAGGACAGGTGTCAATCCATATCTGCCAAGTGTCCCTATGTAGGGGGAAAAGTCTCTACTCTGCTCTGTGTCAGTGTGTATCAGGGTCTCTGAGGACAGGTGTCAATCCATATCTGCCAAGTGACCCTATGTAGGGGGAACAGTCCCTATTCTGCTCTGTGTCAGTGTGTATCAGGGTCTCTGAGGACAGGTGTCAATCCAAATCTGCCAAGTGACCCTATGTAGGGGGAACAGTCCCTATTCTGCTCTGTGTCAGCGTGTATCAGGGATCCTTAGGATAGATGCCAATCCATATCTGCCAAGTGACCTTATGTAGCAGGACGGGTCCCTATTCTGCTCTGTGTCAGTGTGTATCAGGGTCTCTGAAGACAGGTGTTAATCCATATGTCAAGGTGTCAATATGTCATATGTCAGGTGTCAATCCATATCCATTGTGATTTAGGAATGTTAGGTGATTTATGCCCTTTATGGATTAAAACCAGACTCTGCATCAACTGTGTAATTTTCCATGGGTGTTTTGCCATGGATCCCCCTCCGGCATGCCACAGTCCAGGTGTTAGTCCCCTTGAAACAACTTTTCCATCACTATTGTGGCCAGAAAGAGTCCCTGTGGGTTTTAAAATTTGCCTGCCCATTGAAGTCTATGGCGTTTGCGGAAGTTCGCGTTGGCCGTTTGCGAACCGAAAATTTTATATTTGCGACATCACTAGTCTCCACTCCTTCAAAAAAATCGTTTAAAACCCACTTCTTCATAAAAGCATATCAATCAAACTATTAATAGCTCCCGATTGATTTCTCTTCTGCAACTATCGATAGTCTAATACTATCCTTACCTTTTTGTGTCACATTACCCCACTCCCACTAGCATGTAAGCTCAGTGAGCAGGGCCCTCAACCCCTCTGTTCCTGTGTGTCCAACTTGTCTGGTTATAACTACATGTCTGTTCGTCCACCCATTGTAAAGTGCTGCGGAATTTGATGGTGCTATATAAATACCATAATAATAATAATAATAATATACCGTGTATAATGTACAGGCTGGACTGGGAAGAATATTTGGCCCAGGCATTTTTTAATTACAGCGGCCCACTAAAAAGGGACAGATAGTGTGTGTTTTGTCATTACCAATGACAAGCACGTCCCATCACAAAGTGAGCCTGTTGGTTCAATGCTCTTCCAGGGCAGACCCTGCAAAGAGCTCTTCTGAAAAGCTCTAGCATGAGAAAAAGACCCTGTATTTGTTTTGCACAGCGCAAGCAAATTTAATAACATGCTTGCATTATGTTTGCTTGAAATGTGTCTCTGGTGTCTCCATAGATGGGATACCAGGAGACAAGAGTATTGTGCAGTGTGTGAGAGTGCTGTGTGTGTGTGAGGGTGATGTGTGTGTGTGTGTGTGTGTGTGTAAGGGGTGTAGTGTGTGTGCAAGAGGGGGGCAGTGTGTTTCTGAGGGGTGTAGTGTGTGTGTGTGCTGTGTGTGAGTGATGGGTGCTGTGTTTGTGTGAGGGTGCTATGTGGGTAATGGTGATGTGTGTGTGAGGGGTGCAGTGTATGTGTGTGTGTGTGAGTGATGGGTGCTGTGTTTGCATGAGGGTGCTATGTGCGTGTGAGGAAGCTGTGTGTGAGGATACAGTGTGCTTGAGGGTGCTGTGAGTGTCAGGGGTGTAGTGTGTGTGCATGAGTGAGGGTGCTGTGAGTGTCACGGGTGCAGTGTGTGTGTGTGTGTGTGTGAGGGTGCTGGTAGTGTCAGGGGTGCAGTGTGTGTGTGTGAATGTGCTGTGAGTCTCAGGGATGCAGCGTGTGTGTGTGAGTGAGGGTGCTTTGAGTGTCAGGTTTGCAGGGTGTGTGCATGAGTGAGGGTGCTGTGTGTGCCCGGGGTGCAGTGTGTGTGAGTGAGGGTGCTGTGAGTGTCACGGGTGCAGTGTGTGTGTGTGTGTGTGATGGTGCTGGTAGTGTCAGGGATGCAGTGTGTGTGTGTGTGAATGTGCTGTGAGTCTCAGGGATGCAGTGTGTGTGTGTGAGTGAGGGTGCTGTGAGTGTCAGGGTTGCAGGGTCTGTGTGTGAGTGAGGGTGCTGTGAGTGAATATATTTACCCACCTCTTCTTAACTTTAGCCTTTGTGGGGGGACCCTGCTGCCATTCATCCCTGGTGGTGCTAGTGGTGAGTGAACTCTAGCCTGTGGAGCTAGAGTTCACTCTCGTGAGACCCGGAACATTGCCATGGCAACGCTCCAAATCTCGCAAGAGGAACCCGGTGGAGTTCCTCTGGGTTCCTCTCCTGTCTCCGGTGCCTGCATGTGGGCTGGTGAGGGAGATATTTGATCTCCCCACTGTCCCATCATGGAATGCAGCAGGGCTGACACTTGGATAGTGCCGGCCCTGCATAGCCCAGCAGGGGAGATCCTGTGATCTGCCCTGCTGGCCTCGGCCCACAGCCACCGCGGCCAACCGGGCATTTGCCCGGTGTGCCTGATTGCCAGTCCTGGCCTTAACATGTATATTCGGTGTCTAAGGACAATTCACCCCTTAATACATTCCATTAGAAGTTAGTAAGAGACAGTGCAAGATCTGTAACAAGAGCTAATAGATATGTCTTTTTTTATCTTAGATCATCTGCATTTTATGACTTTAGCTAGAGAATACAAACAGCTTTTTTTTCTCTCATAGAGTAGGAGAGAGAAAGAAAATAGGTTTATTTTATTTTACCAGACAGCAAGATGGCTTCAAACCAACAAAGGTATGTGAGTGCTCCAAATACAATAGGACCACTAAAAATTATATACTCCAAAGCAGCAGCTGTTGAGTAAATAAAAATGTGAATATACACAAGTATTTATTGAACAAATATCAACAATGAAATAAATACCTGTTTTTTTGGCGGTTTTAAGAGCTCCCTCCCCCAGGAATGTTATATGGTTTGGACTCTGATATTTATTTCTTTTAGATTTGACATTTTTAATTTTGATGTGCACAGTTTTTTGGTTTTCTGTTGATACACATTTTTGTATTAGTGTTGGGGGCCCCACACTGTGTATCATTGAACTCTGATTTGGACATATTTATGTAGTGATACATTTTTTTATTATTGTATCCACATTTTATTTATTTCACTGTTGATATTTGTTCAATAAATACTTGTGTATATTCACATTTTTATTTACTCAACAGCTGCTGCTTTGGAGTATATAATTTTTAGTGGTCATATTGTATTTGGAGCGCTCACATACCTTTGTTGGTTTATATTCTATTTAGTTGCTTAGTCGCTCCCCTGTATTTGTCGCAGCCCTTTTCATTATTTTTCTTTCTTGCACAGAGTTATTGTGTACTCCTATTCAGTTTTCTTTTATTTTTATTTTTGGTGACAGCAAGATGGCTACAGTCTGGTTCATATTAATACTATATTACTGAAGCATATTCACTTAACAGCGACATTATACCAATATGATATTCTTATCACAAAATGTCTGACAAGGCATTCCACATTAAGGTTTAAGTTAAATATTATTCTGGAGGATGCAGTTCATTATGTTATGTGAACGTGAGAGTTCACATCTCTGTATTAGACACAGCTAAGTTTTGCAGATAAATCTAGTCCTCCGTGTTGACATTTTATCTCTTTTCCTTTTAATCGTGTATGTGTATATACAAGAGTTTTGGGTTACGTCTTATAGAAAGAGAGAGATTGAGAAAATCCTCTTTGAGAAAAGTTATTCACTATCTTTAGTGTTCTAAAGTTTTGAAGAGCTATTTTCTTAAATTAAAATTAGTGAGAGTAGTCTCTTACAGATTACATTTTGTTTGATGTAGTAGATGGATTATGGTGATCTGGGTTTTCCCTAGGTCTCAGATTGTATTGTGAATAGTGTAGTACAGTCTTTTTTGCAGTTTTTTTTTTCATCTAAAAAATAATACAAAATAATAATAATAATAGTTATATATTATATATATGTATGTATATATATATATATATATATATATATATATATATATTCAAATGGAAAGAGTGCACTCAAAGGTCTTCTTAAGGATATAAACGATTTATTTTGCCAAAGTTTCAAAAGACATACAAGTCGACGTTTCAGTCCTCGTGGGACTTTTTTCAAGACAATGAAAAGCAGGAAAACAGTGATTTAAATATGCATTACAGGTGATTTGATTGGAGAGTAGATTATATGAAAGAGAGGCTGTGCAAACGTGAAGAAGATTATTCAACTTTGAAAGTAGGGATTAACCCCTTGAGTGCCTAAAGTAAAAAAAGGCCTGACAGTGTTTGTGATGACGGCCAAATATCTAATAATCTGCGCCCGCAGACATATTTTAAAATTCAAGGATAAGAAATAAGAAATAAGCAATACCAAGGCCACCTTAAAAATGGCTAAGTGTTTACGAATTTTTTGACTATTTTTAACAAATTTGTTAAACTATGTTAGACAATATTTTACATTTGCTACATTTTTAACATTTATTAACACTAACATACGATGGCTGCGTATAGATTGGAATTCCCAATATAAGGCGAAACTTTTTAACAAATCTTTAAAGTATAATTGGGAACCTCGCCAGGTTGCTATATATATACTTAATTATGTTACAGATTTACGGCCGTACAGTCTATAAAGTCTAGCTGGAACCACCGTCTGCCGACAAATTCTAGCAAAAAATAATAATAATATTATGAAAAATATATAGTTGAAAAAAGTCTCATGAGTAGATCACCCGTTATGGTATTTCCTTAACTTTTAGGACAAATATATCAATGTATCAATTACTGTACTCTTCTTTATCTTTTCGGGGTAAAGCAGCTAAGTGGGTTAATTTCATTAAGTCCCCCCGGGGACAAAGTTCCTAGTGTGAAGATCCAAAAAGCTTCTCTTTGAAGAAGTAAGACATCTCTGTCGCCCCCCCTGTTCGGGGCCGGAACATGTTCAATGCCCATGAATTTCAATGTGGGCAGTGTGTGTCCTGCTTCCAAAAAGTGTTTGGCTATGGGGGTGGTTGCCATGCCACTAGATAACGCAGTCCTGATAGTGGATCTGTGTCCCCTCATGCGCTCCCTAAGGTCATTAGACGTTTTACCAATATACATAAGTCCACATGGGCAGATGATACGATATATTACGTGTGTAGTGATACACGTGATCCTTTGCCTTATCTTGTATTCTTTACCTGATCGAGGATGGTAAAACACTTTGCCCGGGGTCATACTGTTGCAAGCCATGCATTTCAAACAACGATAGCAGCCTGGGTTTTGAACAGACTGTTGTGTCATAGATATATCCGTATGAACCAGGTAGTCTCTTAGGTTCCTATTTCTCCTATAACTAATCATAGGAGTGTTTTGAAATATCGTCGGTAGTGTTTTATCTTTTTTGAGAACCTCCCAATTGTGTCTTATTTTCTGGGACATCTCTCCCGATAGTGAGTGGAACGTTTGAGGGAAAATCATTCTATTTTGGTTATTTTTGATTTCAGGACCGTCTGTGTAATTTTTAAGTGCTTTTGAATATGCACCCTCCAGCAGTCGTCTTGGATATCCACGTTGTGCAAACTTTTCAAACATTTCTTGTACCTGGTTTGCTGCTTTTGTAGAATCAGAGTTATTTCTCAGTATTCTCATAAACTGAGATACCGGTAAAGATTTTATAAGGTTGGGTGGATGGTGACTGCTGGCATGTAGTAGCGTATTGCGGTCAGTTTCCTTAGCAAATAAAGTATACCCCAGCTTGTTATCTTCTATGAAAATTCGAAGATCTAGGAAATCAATTTGTTGGTTGTTAATTTGATGGGTAAGTCTTACTGGTGAGTCCAGTTGGTTCAATGACCCTATCATATCATGGAGGCTTTGTTCATCACCTGTCCATATGATGAGCACGTCATCGATGTATCTTAGGTATTTCAGGATATACTGACCATATTTTTGAAGTATGTGTGTCTGTTCGTATGCATGCATATATGCATTGGCATACATGGGTGCCATAGGGGCACCCATCGATGTTCCGGATATTTGTATATAGAATGCCTTTTCGAATCGAAAATAATTAAGTGTGAGACATAGTTCCAATAACTCAAGTATATATTCAATCGGGGGCTCTATACGTTCTTGGTACTGTATTAGTACTTGGCGCATCGCCTGGATTCCCTCCTCATGGGGAATTATGGTGTATAAACTGCTTACGTCGATGGCTGCTAAGTAGACTCCTTGTGAGGGGAGTTCTATAGAGTTTAAGGCTGCTATGACTTGCGCAGAGTCCTTGACATAGGTAGGTAATGACATTACTGTTTTTTTAAATTTTGCGTCTAACCATTTCCCTATGGGTTCTAATAGTCCCCCGATCGCCGATACAATCGGACGTCCTGGTGGGCGCTCCAGATTTTTATGAACCTTAGGCACTGTATATATGATCGGGCACCGAGGGTGGGTTTCAAACAAATATTTATATTCCGTGGTGGTGAGGAAACCTGCTTCTAAGCCTCTTTGCAGCGTCTGTTGAACAACTTTACTGAATTCATAGGTGGGGTCTATTTGCGTATATTCATAGACTCTGGTATCTTTTAGTTGTTTAAGGATTTCTTCCTTATAGTCGTCATATTGTTGGACGACTATTGCGCCTCCCTTGTCCGCTGGACGTATAGTAATGGACATGTCTTTAGCCAAGCTGTTTAAGGCTTCTCTTTCGTCTTTAGATAAATTCGGACGTCTTTGGTTCCGGGTAGTTGTAACTTTCATAGTGTCAAATTTTAACATTTGTGAGAACGTTTTTAATGTAGGGTTTAGATTGGAGGGGTCAAAAGTGTTTCTCATTTTGAACTTTTCACTGTTCTCCTCACTTTGATGTTGTTGATTAGAACTTTTAAAGAAATCTGCTAAACGGAGTTTTCTATTAAATTGAAATTGCTCAATTTCCCATTGGAATTTATTAATATTAGCAGTCGGAACAAATGAAAGTCCTTTATTAAGGAGCATAATTTCTGTAGTGGTAAGGTTCCTGGTGGATAGATTGATAATAGGGTTAACTAGCGTCTCCTTGGCGGTCGTCCCCTGTGTCCAGTGCCTTTTCCCTTTCTGTCCCCTCCTGGTGTAATTTTGATGTTTGGAGGGCGCTCTATGCCTTGGTGGTTCCCACTTGCGGTTTCTCTCACCAGACCAAGTCCCGGTTCTAAAAAAGACGTATTGTATGATGCTGTGGTATTAGAGTAAGCCCCCTCTCTTTGCGAATCCTTATAATCAGAGTCAGAGGCCGACCCTCCCGAGGTAAAGTCGACAGTAGATGCAATTGGTTTTCTGATTCTAGGCTTGTAGGTTCTATATGCAGGTCTGGAGTTGTCTCCTGATAGCCACCTGTATACTCTGTGCTCTGAGTAATCTGCTTGTACTTTGGTGAGTTTTTCTCTTTTGAACCTGACCAAATCGTTTTTATATTGTTTCAGATCTTCTGTTAGTTTCTGAATCAATGTATCACAGTTGGGTGCTGTTATTGTAGTTGTATGCAGTACTTCATAATTTGAAATTTTAAATTTAGTAATTTTTAATTCACGACCTACCTCCTCGATCACCACCAGCATCAGGTCCAGGGAACACTTGTTTAGTATACCAATCCACTTCCGACACACTTCAGGGTTATTTCTTCCAATAGTTGGAACGTTCTTGATCCGAAAACCTCTAGGGATTTTTTTCATGCGGTAATAGTCGGATAAGTAAGTGGCGTGTAGTTCGAGATCAATTTGTCTTTGTTTGAGTTTAAGCAGATTTCTAATAACGTCCCGAGGTTCAGTAGATACGGGTAGGTCCGAGTCTGTTTGCGGCCATAAAATAGCTGCGGCTTCTGCTTCTGTATATTGCAATACTTCTGCGTGGTCTACATACGCTCCGGCTCTGGTCAGGAATTCCTCCATAGATCAAATCCTTGAAAACGATATAACTCTCCTAGGTCTGGTGCGTGGATAGAGCCCTGGCTTGACGGGCTCACCGTAATCAATACAAACTGCAAATGTCCCGCACTCAATGTACCGGTCTTGTACTTGCCTCGGTGCTGCCTCAGCCTTCAATATATTCAAATGGAAAGAGTGCACTCAAAGGTCTTCTTAAGGATATAAACGATTTATTTTGCCAAAGTTTCAAAAGACATACAAGTCGACGTTTCAGTCCTCGTGGGACTTTTTTCAAGACAATGAAAAGCAGGAAAACAGTGATTTAAATATGCATTACAGGTGATTTGATTGGAGAGTAGATTATATGAAAGAGAGGCTGTGCAAACGTGAAGAAGATTATTCAACTTTGAAAGTAGGGATTAACCCCTTGAGTGCCTAAAGTAAAAAAAGGCCTGACAGTGTTTGTGATGACGGCCAAATATCTAATAATCTGCGCCCGCAGACATATTTTAAAATTCAAGGATAAGAAATAAGAAATAAGCAATACCAAGGCCACCTTAAAAATGGCTAAGTGTTTACGAATTTTTTGACTATTTTTAACAAATTTGTTAAACTATGTTAGACAATATTTTACATTTTATATTTTTATATATATATAATTTTTTAAAACATTTTTTTATATATAATTGACTTATTATGAAATTGTGTTGAGCCTTTCCAAAATGTTACAAGTGTCCATGTTTAACTTGTTTGGGTTTTCTATTAAGCAGAAAGTAATTATCGTCTTACAAAATAATGTGCATCCCC
The DNA here is from genome assembly GCF_036172605.1 of Pelobates fuscus. Taxonomy (NCBI): domain Eukaryota; kingdom Metazoa; phylum Chordata; class Amphibia; order Anura; family Pelobatidae; genus Pelobates; species Pelobates fuscus. The sequence continues at coordinate 408,636,859 of NC_086319.1, read as the reverse complement.
TTTAGCTTTAAAATGTATTTCAGACACTCCTGTTTATTAAAGGATTTTGAATAATTTTCTTTAGAGCTTCTCTAATGTCATTGTTCCTCAGACTGTATATTATTGGATTAAGCATTGGGGTCACCACTGTAAAAAACATAGACAGTATTTTGCTTGTCAACAAGGATCTTTTATGAGTTGGAACAGTGTAAATGCTAATGGGAGTCCCGTAGTATATGGAAACAACAGTCAGATGGGAGCTGCAGGTAGAGAAGGCTTTCTTTTTCCCACTACTTGATGGCATTTTAGAAATAGTGAGAGCAATATAGACATATGACACAGTTATCAGTAAGAAAGGTATAATTACTACAATGACACAAAGGAATAGAGCTTCTATATGTATTATTAAGGTATCAGAACATGAAAGCTTCAAGAGTGGATCAAGATCACAAAAGAAATGATCAATAATGTTAGGTCCACAAAATGTCAGCTGAGATATTGGCAATTCGATTAATAATGCCATAAAAAAGCCTAACACCCAAGATATAACTATTAATTTAATACAAAATGCATGGTCCATTATAGAGTTATATTGCAGGGGGTTACAGATGGCCAGATATCGGTCATAAGACATCACTGTTAACAAAAAACTTTCTGAAAATTCAATAGCAACAAAAAAGTAGTACTGATTTAAACACGCTTTAAAAACTATAATACCTCCTTCATGATTGATAATGGAAAGCATTTGAGGTGCAATACATGTTGTCAACAAAATATCTGATATGGACATTTGAGTAAGAAAGAAATACATTGGAAAATGAAGGTGTCTGAAACATGCCACCAACACGATGATGAGGAAATTTCCAGATATTGTCAAACAATAAACAACAAGAATTATAGAAAATAATAAATGTCTCATGCTGTGAAGGTGATGGAATCCCAATAGGATTATCTCAGTGACCATTGTCTGATTCTCCATATCTGTCGGGAGATAAAAGAAGAGTATTTCATCCAGTGACATGATTTTTACCAGTGCAATATACCATTATTTACAATGTATATTTTTTTTGGCATTACTACAACCTATCTGTATATCTCAATAACCTATGCTCCTAAACAGTGTAAATATTGGCTTGATTTTATTTTGTCTTTCAAAGTAAAACAAAAGCTTGTAAAAAAAAAAAAAAAAAAAAAAAAATATGTACCTTCCTATCTGCTTCAACAATGGTCTGGACTAGACTTGAGCATGGTGGGAATATTCAGTTCAGCCAAATAATTTTCCTGAAATTGAAATTGTGTTCAGAATGCCCGATGCTTGTTTACGTGGCTTTTGGTTTGGCTAAATAAAGTCCAGGAAATTTTATTCTGGGAAACCAAAAAGGTTGCAAGAATGGGTACTTTTTCTACTGCCAAAAAATAGACACATTATATTAGGCAAATATTTTACAGCATACGGATTGGTCCAATTTTACACCTTTCTGATTTGTTTCCTGATTCTACACTCTGCCAAACCGAATCAATATCAAGACAAATTTTGGGTGTCTCAAAAAAATCACTCTAAAATGACAGAGGATATAATATATCACTATATAGTTGTCAGGATTACTAGTTGATCCAGCACGTAGAATTGTGTCACACTGATGACTAATAGGTAACGTATTACCAGGCCTTAGGATGGCCGGACTTAACGTACCAAAGAGTAGTCAGGATACTTGCCGAGGTCAGGGGATACAGAAGGAGACACAACGATAAGGGAAAACCAGATGTCAGGGATACCAGAATACAGGGAAGTCAAAACAAAGCCAAAGTCAAAAAACAGAAAATACTTGAATCAGGAACACACTCTCGGACAACCACTAGGGAAAACACGACAGGGCAATGACGAAAGGTAATTTTGGGTTTAAATACCTGCTTTACCTCTCTGATTGGCCGAGATCGATCTTTGACCCCAAAACGCGCGTGAACGTCGTGTGCGTGACGTCAAATGCACGCCGAAGTCATCAATCACGTGAGCAGATATGGGGGTATAATTTGCCATGGATCCGCAGTGGCTGGCGTCCATTAACATGTCGCAAGTGTCAGTCATGTAGATGCACAGCCGCTGGGTGCAGAGACCGCAGGGTGAGGAAGAATATGTTACAATATTATATATAGTTTTTAGAAGACTACGTAACAATAAGTGAGCTAGCAAGATTATAGACATGACTGAGCTATTAGGGTAAGGCTATTTAGGTGTTTGGGTAATGTAAAGTACATTAACCCCTTCAGGACGGAGTCAATAGTGCACGTTCTGATCAAAACAAAACGTAAACAAAAACTGGAATTTGCGCTATATGTCTGTTCAACCGTAATTCACCTCTTTCATATTAAATGCACCCACACTTATTATATATCATTTTGTTCAGGAGAAACAGGGCTTTCATTTCATATAAAATATTTATATATGAAACAATTTATTATGAATAAAATAAAAAAAAACTGTGAGAAATTAGATTATTTTTTTTTAATTTGTAGTTCCGCCTCACATTTTAGCTGTAAATGTCATAATACTGTTAGGTTTTACTGCAACAAAATGCACATATTTGTAATCAGCGATGTCTCACGGGTACAACAGTACCCCCCATTAACAGGTTTTATGGTGTTTTAGAAAGTTACAGGGTCAAATATAGAACGTTCCATTTTCAAATTGAAATTTGCCAGATTGGTAATGTTACCTTTGAGACGGTGTGGTAGCCCAGGAATGAGAATTACCCCCATAATGGCATACCATTTGAAAAAGTAGACAACCCAAGGTATTGAACGTGGGGTATGTTTAGTCTTTTTTAGTAGCCACTTAGTCACAAACACTGGCCAAAGTTAGCGTTCATATTTGTTTTTGTGTGAAAAAAGCAAAAAACAAATATTTGGCCAGTGTTTGTGACTAAGTGGCTACTAAAAATGACTGGACATACCCCATTTGCAATACCTTGGGTTGTCTACTTTTGCAAATGGTATGCCATCATGGGGGTAATTCTTATTCCTGGGCTACCATACGGTCTCAAAGGCAACATAACTAATCTGGCAAATTTCAATGTCAAAAAATGAAATGCAAGCCTTATATGTGACTCTCTAACTTTCCAAAACACCATAAAACCTGTACATGGGGGGTACTGTTATTCTCGGGAGATTTCACTAAACACAAATATTAGTGTTTTAAAACAGTAAAACATATTACAACAATAATATAGTCCATAAAAGTGCCGTTTGTTTGTAAAAAATGCAAAAAACTTCACTTTTACTTAAAATATCATCGTTGTAATACAATTTACCAGTTTTAAACACTAATATTTGAGTTCAGCGAAGTCTCCCGAGTAAAACAGTACCCCCTATATACAGGTTTTATGGTGTCTTGGAGAGTTACAGGGTCAAATATAGTGCTTGCGAATTAAATTCTCTGCACTTTCTCCGAGTGTTGTCAGGCATGTCAATCAAACTTTAATTAATCAAATTACATAATTATGTTTAAAAATTACTTAAATATACATGTAGAATTTTAATATATATGCATTTATAGGTATGTAAATTCTACGTGTATACTAATGTAATCTTTTATGTAATTATATGTATTTATCTATATATATATATTTGCGGTTATTTGTATTTTATATATAGATAGATATATATAGAATGTCATTCTAAGTGTATTCTGTTTCCAATATATATATTAATAACAAAATACAGTTAGAATGAAATGACATATGGATATATAATTTATTTTAAATTTTGTTTCAATATTTTATTTATTTAATTATTTATCTTATTTATTTATTATTTTAATTATACGTATATATATAATATATATATATATATATGTAGATCTATTATATATATAATATATATACATATTATATATATATGTAACGTCATTCCAAGTGTATTTTAATACTAATATATATATTAATATTAATATTAAAATACACTTTGTATGACGTTACATATATATAATATGTATATATATTATATATAATATAATATACATATATTATATATATATATAAATACTTGTATTTTATTTTAACATGTGTATTTATTTATTTTTTTATACTTTCCTACCAGCAGGGGGACTGTCTAATATTTTAGACAGTCCCCCTGCTGGCAGATCCATAGCCAGCTATAGGGGGCCATGTGATCGCTCTTTGAGAGTGATCACATGGCCCCCGGGGGCCTCATTTGCCGGAGGGGGGCTGCCTGGGCTCTCAGGCAGCCCCCCAGAAGAGGATCGCGGCGGAGGTGAGTATACAGTACCTCCTGGGGGCTTCAGCCGTTACGGCGTTCTATGCCGCCGCAACGGCTTTAAAGCCCTTTAAAGCCGCGACGGCATAGAACGCCGTAACGGCGTTAAGGGGTTAAAAGATGCATTTCATGATGCGGAGTGAATGAGTTATAGATTGCATGCATTGATCTTCAGAAATATGGAGCAGCCTTGGCAAAAACATTTATAGGATGAATTTTATATTAAAAAGATGCTGACGTCTTTATTAGAGTTTAACCCCTTCCCGCTGTTACGACGTTCTATGCCGTCACGCATTTAGTGGGCTTTAAAGCCGTTGCGACGGCATAGAACGCCGTAACGGCTTTAAGCCCTGGAGCGCCCGGGATACTTACCTTCCCGGCGCTCCGCTTCGAGAGGACTGCCTCACAGCCCAGGCAGCCCCCCCCCACGGCAAATCAGGCCCCCGGGGGCCATGTGATCGCTCTCAAAGAGCGATCACATGGCCCCCTATAGCTGGCTGTGGATCTGCCAGCAGGGGGACTGTCTAAAATATTAGACAGTCCCACTGCTGGTAGGTAGTGTAAAAAAAATAAAAAAATTAAACATGTTATAAAATAAAATAAATATTTTTATATATATATAATATATGTATATATATTATATATATAATATATATGTATATTATATATATTTAACGTCATACATAGTGTATTTTAATACTAATATAAGTACATATATTAGTATTAAAATACACTTAGAATGACGTTACATATATATAGAAGGCTTGGCCTGTAATTGTGGGAGGCACTTAATTTCCCTATTTAAACCCAGTAAGCCCCTGCTTACCTGTCTTCGACGATCTCGGAAGTGCTTCAGTGTACTTCCGGTTTACAGATCCGTGACGTCAGTATTCCCGCCCGCCGGCAGCCCGGTTCAAACGCCCTGCGGCTGTATTCGTGAGTATTCCGCTTTTGCCTCACACGGACGGCATCAGAATCGTAAGTTTAGCCCTGTCGCTCACGGGCTCGGATTCAATCCGCTCCTGCATTTTTTCGGTCAGTGTAACACGTTCAGTTACACTTACACCTCGTAGTCTCGTTCAGCCACACCGGGTTGCCATACGTTTTCGTTCAGGGGGTACTATATCTTCATTCTGTTCCGTATTCTGGGTTTTGTTCACGTTTTAAGCTATGTCTTAATAGTTACGTTTTATATGAAAGGGGTTTAAGCGGTTTTAGTAGTGCCCAGTATTCTTAACTTCTGTGTTTAAAGTAGTTATTTGGTCCCCTTAATGTCATAAATAGCTAAATAGTGTAAATAGGCGGTATGTTGTTCCATTGTGTTAAATGGCTGTTCCTGTCCTGTTTTTGTTGTAGTTCTTACTAGTACTGACACTTCTCGCAAGTGGCCCTTCGCGGGCGTACGTATTCGCAGCTTTGTTAAAGAGGTAGGCCTCGGTGTCACCCAGTTCTTGTGTGTATGTTGTAGTTAAATAGTACATTTCATAAATAGGTCACGTTTCTTTTCCTTTAGTTCCATTGGTTCCCTGCAGGATTATACTTTATTAGGTCAAATAAAGTTTCCTTCCTCAGCAGGTATGTTATTGGTGTGTCCTGGCGGGGGGGGGGGGGGTTCGAGGACTAGTTGTAATTCTCCCGCCAACTTAGGTATGTTCCCGTGGGCTCTTTGCCTACAAGGTTAGAGGTCCCGCAAGGCATAGGTCAGCCCTTACGTTCGGAGGTTCAGGCCAATCGTCCCAACGCATAGCTATAGCCTTGCTTCAAAATTAGTTAGGGCCTCACCAGTCACGGCCAATCGTATTGCTTCTTTTTCATGTCACCGAGAGGCCAACTCCCCGCCACCCACCTCAGTGGCACCAAGGCCCCACGCGCCAAATCATAGTTAGTGCCTCTCATAGCCACTTGGCAAGTAGTTAGGGCCTCATCTGCCACCAACGAAAGCTAAGCTAATACAATTTCGCCTATGGGCACTAGCCTAGTAAGTGGGGTCCCTCCAGCTTTTTATTTTTCAGTACTGAACTCGCCCTCTCTGCCCCTTAGAATGTCCAACGCTTCGGTGTTAGAAGACAATCTGTCGGTTACCAGCACCCCGCTCAGGTCGGGCACGCAGAGAACGCAACCAACCCCTCCAAGTCCAGCTTCCAGCTATCGCTCCTGGACTATCCCTAAGATTACCGCTGAACTTAAAAAGAGAAATATCCCTTATCCGGCTTCAGCTAGGAAGAATGAACTTTTTCGTTTATTGAACTCTACTGAGGATAACGAAAGGCCTGGCCCTAGTTCACAGGTTAACGTACTTAATAGCCTGGCTGAATTACACGCCATGATGGCCTCCCTAGTGTCCTCAGTTGCCACCATCAATAACAGATTGGATAACCTGGAAGCTAATAACGTTCCTTCAGCCCCCGAGATTCCCGGGCCGGTTGTCCAACCCACGCCCGCTCTAGGAGGTAACAGTGACCCTCCACCGGCTAGGAAAGTTTCCAACGTTATTAATCCTATTCACCTAATACCGCAGTCTCTCAGACGTGACATCATAGAGGGAAAGGATGTTAACTTGGCCTCGCTACTGATAGCGGCTCAAGACGTGGTTGAAAACAGGGCATACACGTTTGAGGACCTATCAGTAGTGATGAGGGCCAGGGACCCTAGGTTGAATAGGAAACTTAACATCCCTGAGTTTGTCTTGGCATTTGGCCTATACAGAGACGTTATCTGTACTGCTTTTCCCCTCCGCAGAGAGGAGCTAGATTTGTACCTTCACAAGGTGATAGAGCTGGCTTATAAGTACGGGGGCTTTGCCTTTTACGACTATCACAAGTCGTTCTCCGCTAGGTCAGCCGCTTCGTTGTCCCAGTATAATACAGTCACGGACTGGGGTCAGTTAGATACAGAATTGTTTCTTATGCATTTTGCAGGTCTCAAAACCCCTTCCTGTGCCATTTGCTCGTCTGCAGCTCACTCCATTAATTTCTGTCCTGAGAATGTAGCTATCCCCTCTACCAGCAACGCCAACTCCGATTTTCAGTCAACTTCCAACCAGAAGGAGATTAGAGATAAATTAGGCAGGCCAATAGTGTTCTTGGGAAAAGCTCAGGTCTGCAATAATTTTAATGCTGGGGGTTGTAGTTACAGTGCTTGTAGGCTGCTGCATGTGTGCTCGCTTTGTTTCAGGGCACATGCCAAGACGATGTGCCCTAACAAATTGTACCCTAAAAAGGCTTCTACTCCAATAAACATACCGAGTTTGCAACGTTACCTGGCTAATCATCCTTCTTTATATCTGGTGGAATTTCTCACGTCAGGGTTCACTCACGGGTTTCACACAGGCTTTGTCTCTCTCCCCTCAGGCATCCTGGAGTGCCCCAACCTTCAGTCAGCTCTCACAGACCCCGATACCCTACAAGTACTCTTACAGAAAGAAGTGGATAACGGCTTCATGATAGGCCCTTTCACTACTCCTCCTTTCTCCTCATGGAGAACTAACCCTCTAGGTATCGCCACTGGGAAGTTTAACGACAAAAAGAGACTTATTATTGATTTTTCTGCACCACACGCCTCTCCCACACCTAGCCTGAATGCACTAATCCCGTCAGAAGATTTTTCTCTTCAGTACGCTAGAATCGATGATGCCATTCAGGCGATTATTAACTCCGGGAAGGCAGCCTGGTTAAGTAAGTCAGATATTACCAACGCCTTTAAGTTACTTCCCATCCATCAATCACTCTGGCATCTGCACGGAGTTAAGTGGCTAGACAACTACTATTTCGCTACCAGGCTTACTTTCGGCTCCAAAAGTAGCCCCAAGTTATTCGACCTGTTCGCCGAAACCTTGACATGGCTTCTCCTTAACTTCTGCAGATGCCCAGTTGTTATACATTATTTAGATGACTTCCTCGCCATAGAACCTCACCACTGCACTCCACGCAGCCTTCATCTCTTGCTCACGCTCTTCAAAGATTTAGGTGTCCCCGTAGACCAGGACAAAACTGAAGGTCCCAAAACCGAAATTACTTTTCTGGGGATTACACTCAATTCTGTCACCATGCACGCCAGCCTGCCCCAGGAGAAAGTAGACCGTATTCTATCTTACATTAGCACCTGCATGTCACTAGGCACTTGCACCAGGAAACAGCTACAGTCACTTTTAGGCTCACTTAATTTTGCTATGAGAATAATTCCACAGGGTAGGTCTTTCATTTCCAGGATCCTTTCACTTTTGCACGGTCTCCCTGACGATGACTCCACTACAACCCTAGACGAGTCAGCTACAGCTGACCTGAGAATGTGGCAGCTGTTCCTTTCCTCGTGGAATGGCAGGTCGCTGTTTGTTCCCCCCGTTTCCGACGATTCCCCAGTACTCTGGACTGACGCTTCAGGTGCCTTAGGATATGCGGCCATTTTTGGAGACGAGTGGCTATACGACTCCTGGCCGGTCGAAACCACGTCACTCGAGAGATTCAGTACCACCTCCTCTCTTTTTGAGATCTACCCTATCGTAGCAGCAGCTTACACGTGGGGGGTAGAGTGGAGGGGGCAGTCAGTCAGGTGTTTTTGTGACAACTTAGCTACCTGTAACATCATCAACAAGGGCCGCTCTCAGTCCCTCACGATCATGAACCTAGTCAGGAGACTCACTTGGCTAGCAGCTAATCTCCAGTTCTGCATATCCTGTGTTCACGTCCCAGGTATACAAAATACTGCCGCTGATGCTCTGTCACGCTTCAATTTGCAGGAGTTCTTCAGACTACATCCTACAGCTTCCCAGCAACCCAGGGTACCTCCAAAATTCGAAGACCTGGTAATGCATTAAGCTCTCTCCTACATCTGAGCGGCACGCTTGCTCAGGCGGGTTTATCCCTCAACACGAGGAAAGCCTATTACAGAGCATATGAACTGTTTATGTGTTTCATTCGTAATTACTGTGTAATAAATGTTTTTTCTGTTGAAACCATGGTTGCTTTCACAACTTTTTGCCACTTTTCTCTTAATCTATCTTACAACACAATCAAACTCTACTTAACGGGAATCCAACACTACATGTTAACCTCCTTTCCCAACAAGTCTCCTTTCCTATCTTCCTACCCTCTTAAAAGTGTCCTCAAAGGCATTCATAACTTGTCAGTACACATACCCACTAAACGCCTTCCCATAGATAGTAAGCTGTTTAAGAACTTGTCCGATATACTCGACACGTCCCCTTTCGAACATATCACAAACCTCGTTGTCAAATCAGCGGCTTATCTAGCCTTTTACGGTTTCTTGAGACCCAAAGAGTTCACCGTAGAGAGAGCCTCTGATTTCAGCTCGTGCCTCCAAAAGAAACACTTAGTTAAAAATCTAGATCACTACACTCTGTCCGTTACCCGCACCAAAACAAGCCAATCAGGCCCACCAGTGGAAATTAACTTTTATCCCACTTCAACCAAATGGTGTCCCGTTCGTGTATTGGATAAGCTAGTAGCAGCCCAAGCTAATTCCGCTCCCGATAGCCCACTTCTAGATATTCTAGGGAAACCCCTGACCACAAAAATTTTCATGCTTTACATACGCACCCTTTTACTCCGTTTGGGACAAAACCCACGGTCATTCTCGGGCCATTCTTTTCGCATTGGAGCAGCCACAGCTGCCTCAGGTAATCATGTACCGACACACATAATTAAAAACATGGGGAGGTGGAAATCATCCGCATACAACAGATACATTCCCAATCCAGAGAAAGAGATAAGGATGGCTTTCTGTGATATGACTAAATGATGTACCGCTTAATAAACGCATTTTGTTTTAAATGGTTATTATTTTTGCCCTCTTTTACAGGCCTAACCTTACGTCAGTTTCGGCACACCTCAACTGACTTGCTATTAAGGAACTACTTATTTTAAACCCTGTTCTCCTTACGTCCTCGGAATGTGCCGTACACAAATAGAAGGCTTGGCCTGTAATTGTGGGAGGCACTTAATTTCCCTATTTAAACCCAGTAAGCCCCTGCTTACCTGTCTTCGACGATCTCGGAAGTGCCCCTCCCACCGCACCCTCAATTTTATCATTTTCCTAGGTGGGCCCTCTTTTACAGGCCTAACCTTACGTCAGTTTCGGCACACCTCAACTGACTTGCTATTAAGGAACTACTTATTTTTAACCCTGTTCTCCTTACGTCCTCGGAATGTGCCGTACACAAATAATATACATATATTATATATATAATAGATATATACACATATATTATATATATAATAGATATATACACATATATTATATATATAAATACGTATAATTACAATAATAAATAAATAAAATAATAAAATTAATAAATAAAATATTGAAACAGAATTTAATATAAATTATATATCCATATGTAATTTCATTCTAACTGTATTTTGTTATTAATATATATATATATATATATATATATATATATATATATATATATATTGGTAACAAAATACACTTAGAATGACATTCTATATATATCTATCTATATATAAAATGCAAATAAGCGCAAATATATATATATATATATATATATATATATATATAAATACATATAATTACATAAAAGATTACATTAGTATAAACGTAGAATTTAAATACCTATAAATGCATATATATTAAAATTCTACGTGTATATTTAAGTAATCTTTTAACATAATTAGGTGATTTGATTAATTAAAATTTGATTGACATACCTGACAACACAGGGAGAAAGTGCAGAGATTTTAATTCGCATGGACTATATTTGACCCTGTAACTCTCCAAGACAACATAAAACCTGTACATGGGGGGTACTGTTTTACTCGGGAGACTTCGCTGAACTCACATATTAGTGTTTCAAATTGGTAAATTGTATTACAACGATGATATTTTAAGTAAAAGTGACGTTTTTTGCATTTTTTACAAACGAACTGCATTTTTATGGACTATATTATTGTTGTAATATGTTTTACTGTTTTAAAACACTAATATTTGTGTTTAGTGAAGTCTCCCGAGAATAACAGTACCCCCCATGTACAGGTTTCATGGTGTTTTGGAAAGTTAGATAGTCACATATAAGGCTTGCATTTCATTTTTTTGACATTGAAATTTGCCAGATTGGTTATGTTGCCTTTGAGAGCGTATGGTAGCCCAAGAATGAGAATCACCCCCATGATGGCATACCATTTGCAAAAGTAGACAACCCAAGGTATTGCAAGTGGGGTATGTCCAGTCTTTCTTAGTAGCCACTTAGTCACAAACACTGGCCAAATATTCGTTTTTTGCTTTTTTAACACAAAAACAAATATGAACGCTAACTTTGGCCAGTGTTTGTGACTAAGTGGCTACTAAAAAAGACTAAACATACCCCACTTTCAATACCTTTGGTTGTCTACTTTTTCAAATGGTATGCCATTATGGGGGTAATTCTCATTCTTGGGCTACCACACCGTCTCAAATGTAACATTACCAATCTGGCAAATTTCTATTTGAAAATGGAACGTTCTATATTTGACCCTGTAACTTTCCAAAACACCATAAAACCTGTTAATGGGGGGTACCGTTGTACTCGTGAGACATCGCTGATTACAAATATGTGCATTTTTGTGCAGTAAAATCTAACAGTATTATGACATTCACAGCTAAAATGTCAGACGGAAATACAAATTTAAAAAAAAATCTTATTTTCTCACATTTTTTTTACATTTTATTCATAATGAATTATGTTCCATATATGAATAGTTAATGATAGATTAAAGCCCTGTTTCTCCTGAACAAAATGATATATAATAAGTGTGGGTGCATATAATATGAAAGAGGGGAACTACGGGTGAACAGACATATAGCGCAAATTCCACTTTTTGTTAACGTTTTGTTTTGATCAGAATGTGCACTATTGACTCCGTCCTGAAGGGGTTAAGGAGATTGCACAAACAAATTAAATGGAAATGACAGTGATAATAATAGTAAATACAGTTTTGTTTGTGCACGAGAGACAAAAAGTTGGAGACATTTTTAAAGTCTGCATCAATTAAATGGATGACATTAAGGAGAGAAGATATTGTGCAGTATATTAAAATCACAAATAACACAGATTATGTTACTATTGATCCTGGATAGTGAATCCCTCCTAAAACTGTAAGAACAAGAGGAAAGTAAGGAACCTTGTTAATCTCAGTCGCCATAGATTAATCAAACCAATAAAAGGAACATATCTTACAGAGCTATTCACTAAAGTGAGAATTCAATGTGTGCACTTCATTCAGCTGCTCTGTCCTTAAAATTTAAATTAATTTTGAATTCTCACTTTAGCAAATAATCCAGTTAAAGTGAAGGTAGATATATCTCCTGATTTCTATTTAAGTTAACTGTCCGCCGAACCGTTCGCGAACTGTTCCTCGGCGAACAATAGCGTGTTCGCGGCGAACGAACATATGCGATTTCCGGTCCGCCCCCTATCATTGAGTGAACTTTGGCCCGGAACCTCACAGTCAGCAGACACATCCTGGGAGGGAGGGTCTGCTGCTGATTGGCTGGAATGTGTCTGCTGACTGTGAGGTTCCGGGCCAAAGTTTACTCAATGATGACGAATAAGGGGCGATGGTGAAATCGTGTATGTTCATTCGCCACGAACACGCTATTGTTCGCCGGCGAACAGTTCGCGAACGGTTCGGTGGACAGTTCGTGACATCTCTAATAAATACAACTTCATGTGGAAAAGCAAATATTTTTTTATATCTCATTTACCGAGGCAGTTTACAATATCACAAATATTCCAATAATGCCCTAGAGAAAATCAAATCTCTGCCAATCAAAATAACACAGTGTATAATAATAAGAATCATAATAATATTAATCATAACAATCACTGTAGATATCGTCATACTGTTAAGCTATTTTCATTGCTGAAGCATTGCAATCATTTGAAGAGATTTAAACTAAGAAATGATCCTTAACATAGAAAATACATACCTGTAGAATGATAATATTTTTAACAACTTCCACATTTGACTCTCCGTGATTGTTTTAGTTTGATTACAAATCTGTTTGCCAAAAAAAAATATATATTTTTGTTTTGAAAAAAATTAAAACTTTAAAGGAATAAAAGTCAGAGAAAGATATTGATTGAAATTAAAAAACGAATTCATATTCTTCTACTTTCCATTTTGTTGCATTTGCTGCAGGAGTGCAGACAATTTCTACTTGGACCCAAAAATGGAAAAATGTATTTACAAGAATCAATTTTTATTTATGTGTCAGCGTATCAGATATAACTAGCCCAAAATGTAAGAAAGAATACTTCAGAAAGACAAATGATGCATATATCGCCCTGTAAGAGATGCTGAGAAATGAGTTTCATATCACTTGATTCGATCACACTATTCTATACCATAGTTTGTATCAAATAATTAAAAATAATTCTGTAAATAATGCATTAATGGTCTATCAGTCATGCACTTACTTGAATCAGCATCAGAGAGCCAACATTTGGTGACTCATTAAATTCATGTAATATATTTCAAACAGAGCTTTTATATAGTTATCTAAATACACAGACGTTATCTTAAAGCTCTACAGTGTTATTAACATTAGTCCATAGAGTAAAATGCACATACTTTTCATAATACTGGTGGGAGCATTTTAGTTTTCCAAGACAATGTTGTTTCATTGTGTGTTCATTCAACACAAGTAAACCTTGATGGGCTTGAATTACTCCTTCATTTTGTGAGTGCAATATTTATAGCAGGGACATCTCTACTTAACGGTGTTTCCCTATGAATGTTTTTTTTTCTAGGTGTATCTTGTATTTTGTAACACAAGTAATAGGTCTAAAGAAACTTAGAATTCATGACTAAAGGTGCTTGAGCAATTTATATAATCCAGACAGTTTATTTTATAGATTGTGAGTAAAATATTGCAATTGCCCAGTGCCACCACTCATATCTGGTGTCACAATAGCTTGCCTTTAAAAAGAAAAAAAGTTTTTCACTGTAAGCTAATAGCAGTCAGTGTCCTTCAAGCGAGTGTCAGGCCTTCAGCGTGTACTCTGCCAACCTCTGCCAGTCCACTTTGCCACTCATATCTCGTGTGACAATAGCGTTCCTTTAAAAAGAAAAAAAACATTTCACTGTAAGCTAATAGCAGTCAGTGTCCTTCAAGCGAGTGTCAGGCCTTCAGCGTGTACTCTGCCAACCTCTGCCAGTGTACTTTGCCACTCATATCAGGTGTCACAATAGCGTGCCTTTAAATAGAAACAAACAGTTTTCACTGTTATAGATTGAATAGCCGTTAGTTGTCTTCAAGCGGGTGTCAGGCCCCCAGCGTGTACTCTGCCAACCTCTGCCAGTGTACTTTGCCACTCATATCTGGTGTGACAATAGCGTGCCTTTAAAAAGAAAAAAAGTTTTTCACTGTAAGCTAATAGCAGTCAGTGTCCTTCAAGCGGGTGTGTCAGGCCTTCAGCGTGTACTCTGCCAACCTCTGCCAGTCCACTTTGCCACTCATATCTGGTGTGACAATAGCGTGCTTTTTTTTTTTTTTTTTCAATTCTTTATTTTGGTGATGACAGTTACATAGCGACAAATATGCATTGTTTTGGCTTACGCAGAAGCCCACTGTTGTCTTGGTAACCGTCTGGTTTTCTTGTATCATTTGTTACATGTGTAATAAAAACATATAACTAACAAACGTTATAAACTCAGTTAACATATGTCATGTAGCAGAGTTCTATAGGGATCATTGGTCCGCTTTCCGTGTTCCTGTTTGTAAGTGCCGTCTGTGGTTGGGGCTATTTATACCCTTCTGTGTTACGGTCGGTTTTGTCTCATTGTTGGGGTTGTCTCTGTTGTGTGAATTTTCCCCAGCTTTCAGGTGTCGAACTGTTCCCATAATTCCCACACTTTATGGTAAGTAGGTGTGGTGTTTTGCACCTGGGCCGTCAATCTGTCCATCAGGCAATTGTCCCTAATTTTCGTCTGTACTAGTGTGATAGGTGGGGTGTCTGACTTATTCCAGTGTTGCGCCAAAGCCCTGCGTGCTGCCAGGTTCAGTAAGTTTAATAGTTTTTGGTTATATTTGTCTAGCCCTTCGGTCGGCCTGGACAGGAGGCAAGCCCATGGGTCTGCGGTCAGTTTTTTCTGTAGTATGCGTGAGTTTTGGTCTGTCACCTCCTTCCAGTATTTTCAAACTTTGGGGCATTGCCACCACATGTGGATGTATGTGCCCTTTTCCCCGCACAGTCTCCAACATGTGTCCGATGGGCTTAGTCCCATGTGGCATTGTTTTGTCGGGGTGGTGTACCATCTGAATAGGATTTTATACATTTGTTCCTGCAGGGTGGTGCATATGGAAAT
Organism: Pelobates fuscus; assembly: GCF_036172605.1. Taxonomy (NCBI): domain Eukaryota; kingdom Metazoa; phylum Chordata; class Amphibia; order Anura; family Pelobatidae; genus Pelobates; species Pelobates fuscus. The sequence goes on along the minus strand of NC_086319.1, from coordinate 408,621,284 downwards.
CTTGGAGCTTGCTTCCCATATCTCTCGCCACTCCTCTCCCTCCAGTTTCTCACCCAGTTCCGTTTCCCACTTGTCTGTGTAGGTTAGTGTACCCCATTCCCCTGACTCCTCCCCTATATGATTGTATAGAGTTGTGATCATTTTCGTGGGCATGCGTTTGTTAAGACACATGCGTTCGAAAAAAGTTTTTTGTTTGGATATTGCTGTCCTGACTTCTATGGTTTGTGCGAAGTCTCGGATTTGTATGTAGCGGAAGAAGTCATGGGTCGTTAGGGGCGTTAGGGTCTTTAGATGGTCATAGGTGATTACCTGTTTGTCTTGGTACAGGTGTGTATATCTTTGTATCCCTGTGGCCTCTATATTTTTAAATGCTGTTGTGCATAATCCCGGTGGGAACACTCTGTTGCGCTTTACCGGTGTCATGGGGGAGGGGTTGTTCATGAGCTGGTGTTTTGTGGCATTTTTGTCCCATATGTCAATAGAGTTTAGGATTGCTGGGCAGGTGGTTTTGAGAAGCACCCTGTAGCTTTTGGGGGCCCATATTAGTAGTTGCGGTGGGTCCTCACCCATTAGGGTTGTTTCTATGTCTACCCATTGATGTTGGCCCGCTGGGTTGTGCCAATGTGCTATTTGCGCTATCTGCGCTGCGAGATAGTAGTGGTATAGGTGTGGCAATCCCAGGCCTCCCCTTCACTTGGGATTGTATAGCACTGCCCTGGCTATCCGGGGTCTTTTTCCCTGCCATATAAATTCATCTATTGCCTTTTGGATGTCGGCTATATCTCTTTTGGTGACCTTAACAGGTAGTGCCTGAAATAGGAATAGAAGTCTGGGCATGACGTTCATCTTTATTGAATGTAGTCTTCCTATCCATGTGATTGGTTTGTCAGACCATTTCTCCAAATCTTTCTTTAGCGTGTGGATTAATGTTGTGTAGTTTAGTCTGTAGAGCATGGAGGGGTTTTCTGTGAGTTGTGTCCCTAGGTACGTGAGTTTCTCTTTGGCTATTTTGATTTTGTGTGTGGTGATTAGGTGTGTGTTTTCTTCCTCTGTGTTGTGGAATGATAGTGCCACTGATTTGGTGAGGTTCACCTTATACCCCGAGACGTCTCCGTACTCCTGTAGGAGCGTGTGGAGGTGAGTCATTGATTGCCTAGGGTCTGAGAGTGTAAGCAGAACATTGTCTGCATACGCCGCTACTTTGTATTGTTTGTTGCCTATTTGTATCCCTTTGATGTTAGGGTCTTTTATGATGGCTTGCAGCATGGGCTCCAACACTATCGCGAAGAGGAGAGGGGATAAGGGGCATCCCTGTCTCGTTGCGTTGCTTACTCTGAAGGGTGTTTTTGGGGCTCCGGTAATGAGTGTTTGGGCCTGAATGTCTGTGTAGAGTGCTTTGATAGCTGTTGTGTATGGTTCGGGGAATCCCTGTTTTTCCATGAGCCGGAACAAAAAGGGCCATTGTACCCGATCAAAGTCCTTTTCCGCGTCCAGCGATAGGGCCAGTTATGGGGAGTTTGTTTGTTTCATGTGCCACAGTAGATCAACCCCTCTGCGGGTATTTTCATATAATTGCCTGCCTGGAATAAAAGCCAACTTGGTCTGAGTGTATTAGTCTGGGCAGCAGTGATGTGAGTCTCGTTGCCAGTATTTTAGCGAATATTTTTAAATCCGCGTTGATGAGGGATATTGGCCTATAATTGATGGCCTGGGAGACGTCCTTGTTGGGCTTTGGCAGCAGCACTATGTTTGCTGTGGCCATGTCCCGGTCGGGGGTTCCCCCTGTCATGAAATGATTATAGAGTTTGGTCAGCTGTGGGATCAGTTATATTCAAAATGTTTTGTAGTATTGGATATCATATCCGTCGGGGCCTGGGGCTTTGTTGCCTTTGAGGATTGAGATCGCTTCTGCGACTTCCTCTGGCGTTATTGGCTCTTTTAGGAGGTCGGCTTCCCCCTCTGATACTTTGGGTAGGTCGGAGTGGTTTAGCAAGGTCTCTATGTTTGTTAAGTGTTGGTTTAGCTCGCTGTCGCTGCGGGGGGAGTGGTTATACAGTTTACTAAAGTATTTTGTGAACACCTCGTTGATTTCCTTAGGTGTGCTAGCCATGGCGTTGGTGTGCGTCTTTATGGTCGTGATTGGCCGAAATCCGGGCCTGGGTTTCAGAGTCCTAGCTAATAATGTGTCCATTTTGTTAGCTTTTTCGTAGAAAAAGCGTTTGGACCATGTGAGGGCTTTAGTGATCTCGTCAAGTGACAATTCTTTTAGGGCATGTCTAATAGCTTGGAGTGTTTGGAGGTTGGTTGCAGTAGGGTCGTGTTTGTGTCTGGTTTCCGCTTTCTTTAGGTTTGTCTGTAGTTCTAAGAGCTTTTTCATTTTGGTTTTCTTTTTATGGGTCGCTACTCTAATGAAGTGCCCTCGCAGTACAGTCTTATGGGCTGCCCATAGTGGTGTTGGGCCAATATCTTCCCCCTCGTTAGTGGTGAAGTAATCTATGATAGCTTTTTTGGTGTCGCTGAGTATGGTTTCGTCTTGAAGTAGAGAGGTGTTCAGTTTCCATGTCCAACTACTGTGGTGCTGTATTTTGGTCAGGGTAGCTGTTACCGCTCCGTGGTCTGACCAGGTGATGTTGTGTTTTTCTGTTTGGCTCAGTTTAGACATTCCTGCTCCATTTAGGTATATGTTGTCTATCCTCGAGTACGTGTTGTGTGGTGCTGAGTACTATGTGTAGTCTTTTGTGTGTGGATGTTGTATGCGCCAGGCGTCTAGCAGACTTGTGTGAGTGAGGAAAGAGTTTAGCAGTTTGTCTTGTCTCCCCCCCCCCCGAGAGCGATCCGCTCCTGGTTTGCCGCTCCTATCTATTGCCGGGCAGGGGACCGCGTTGAAGTCCCCCCCATTACTAAGATGCCTCCTGTGAGGTGAGTTAGTAGCTGTTCTAAAGATTCCCAGTATCCGGGTTCCGGAGTGTTGGGGGCGTATATATTCACTATATGCATCTTTGTAGAGTGTATGGTGCCGGTAAGAGCTATATATCTGCCCTCTGGATCTATGTGTGCTTTAGTCAGGATAAACGGGCATCTTTTGTGTATCAGGATGGCTACGCCTGCTCTTTTCCTTAGGGTCCTCGCTTCGTAGACTGTGTTGTATATGTGTTTTTTTAGTTGTACGGGTGCTGACCTGGGCAGTTGTGTTTCTTGTATTAAAGCGATGTCCGCTTGTTTAGCCTTTATGTCTCTTAGAAGGATTCTACGTTTGTTGGGTGTGTTTAGGCCTTTAGCATTTATCGTCAGAATGTTCAGGGTCATGGAAACGGTCGTCTGGTATGCTTAGTGTGTGGGTGTAGCAACCTTTTGTCAGTCGTTAGGTGGGGTGGTTGCTGTGGTAGGTCGGTCTTGCTTGTCTGTCTCATGACAGCGTGTGACATTGTAATAAAACTAAAAACATTAACATCAATAACATAACAATAATCAGACATGTATATATACAGTGGTAAATACCCTCTGGTCTTACAATTCGCCAGAGTGTTTGGTGAGCGTGTACCTAACTTTCGGGTTTTACTGTTAATACCCGGTCAGGTGTGGGTGCTCCATGCATCCTTCGAGCCCATGTATTGTGAGCCCTACGTCTGACTTTTTGTCCCCCAGCTGGCGGTATTGGCTTTTGGTCCGTTACCCCCCCCCCCTTGCCCACTGTTGATAGAGTGTAGGGTCCCCCGTTCCCTCCTTTCCTCCTCCCTTATCCCTTGTGCCGTATTTGTGTTCTACGTGTCACACCCAATGGTGTCTGTTCCAACCGATTTCTGGCTGTGGTTTGCTGTGGGTGTGATGTGCCCCTTACTCTCTTCATGTTTTGCCCTGGAGTGTGATGTGAAGTCCCTGCGTTCAGTGTGTGAGTTCATTTGTCCCGTTTACTAGATGGCCTGTGTTTCTGTGCTCCTTGTGTAGTGGAGTTGGTTATGGCTCTCGGGTGCTCAAGTGTCCCATTCCCGTTTTGCTCCGTATAAGCATGGCCTGGGACCCCAACATTTCCCCTCGGCTTTGTTTTCTTGTGTCCATGGGTCAGTCCTCTGCAATCTGGTGGGCTGTTGGACCAGGTCATGTCCCTTAGGAGCATTCAGTTTTTTGGCTAATAGAGTATGGGAGTGGGCCCCCCTTCCCCCCCCGGCCTTGTGTCCCTCCCATGTGGGAGATGAGAGCGGTACTTAGCTTTGGTCGGTACCGATCCAGTCTCTGTGTCCCCCGTGCAATAGCGTGCCTTTTAAAAGTACAGGCCTTCAGCGTGTACTCTGACAACCTCTGCCAGTCCACTTTGCCACTCACATCTGGTGTCACAATAGCGTGCCTTTAAAAAGAAAAAAAGGTTTTTCACTGTAAGCTAATAGCATAATAGCAGTCAGTGTCCTTCAAGTGGGTGTGTCAGGCCTTCAGCGTGTACTCTGCCAACCTCTGCCAGTCTACTTTGCCACTCATATCTGGTGTCACAATAGCGTGCCATTAAAAAGAAAAAAAGTTTTTCACTGTAAGCTAATAGAAGTCAGTGTCCTTCAAGTGGGTGTGTCAGGCCTTCAGGGTGTACTCTGCAAACCTCTGCCAGTGTACTTTGCCACTCATCTGGTGTCCCAATAGCGTGTCTTTAAAAATAAATTAGTTTTCACTGTAAGCTAATAGCAGTCAGTGTCCTTCAAGCGGGTGTGTCAGGCCTTCAGCGTGTACTCTGCCAACCTCTGCCAGTCCACTTTGCCACTCACATCTGGTGTCACAATAGCGTGCCTTTAAAAAGAAAAAAAGGTTTTTCACTGTAAGCTAATAGCAGTCAGTATCCTTCAAGCGGGTGTCAGGCCTTCAGCGTGTACTCTGCCAACCTCTGCCAGTCCACTTTGCCACTCATATCTGGTGTCACAATAGCGTGCCTTTAAAAAGAAAACATTTTTCACTGTAAGCTAATAGCAGTCAGTGTCCTTCAAGCGGGTGTGTCAGGCCTTCAGCGTGTACTCTGACAACCTCTGCCAGTCCACTTTGCCACTCACATCTGGTGTCACAATAGCGTGCCTTTAAAAAGAAAAAAAGGTTTTTCACTGTAAGCTAATAGCAGTCAGTGTCCTTCAAGCGGGTGTCAGGACTTCAGCGTGTACTCTGCCAACCTCTGCCAGTCCACTTTGCCACTCATATCTGGTGTGACAATAGCGTGCCTTTAAAAAGAAAAAAGTTTTTCACTGTAAGCTAATAGCAGTCAGTGTCCTTCAAGCGGGTGTCAGGCCTTCAGCGTGCACTCTGCCAACCTCTGCCAGTCCACTTTGCCACTCATATCTGGTGTCACAATAGCGTGCCTTTAAAAAGAAAAAAACTTTTTTCACTGTTATAGATTGAATAGCCGTTAGTTGTCTTCAAGCGGGTGTCAGGCCTCCAGCGTGTACTCTGCCAACCTCTGCCACTGCACAGTGCCACTCTTATCTGGTGTCACAATAGATTGCATTTAAAAACCCCAAAACTTTTTTCACTGTTATACATTGAATAGCAGTTAGTTGTCTGCAAGCGTCAGAACGTCCCCCCCTTGGCCGGCGTCTGACAGCTGGCTTGTCTGAACTATTAGCCCGCCAGCTTTTACCATACAAGCTGGTGGAGTCTGAGGCATTCAAAAAATTTGTAGCTATTGGGACACCGCAGTGGAATGTACCCGGCCAAAATTTCTTTGCACAAAAGGCAATCCCCAACCTGTACTCGACTGTGCAAAAGGAAGTAATGGCATGTCTGTCACACAATGTTGGGGCAAGGGTCCATCTGACCACTGATACCTGGTCTGCAAAGCATGGTCAGGGCAGGTATATGACCTACACTGCGCATTGGGTTAACCTGCTGACGGCTGCCAAGCATGGAATGCGTGGCTCTGCAGAGGAGTTGGTGACACCGCCACAACTTGCAGGCAGGCATGTTGCCATCTCCTCTACTCCTCCTACTCCATCCTCTTCCATAACCTCCTCGGCTGAGTCCTCTTCTGCTGCTGCATCTTGCTCCAAATCAACGGCACCCCCCCAGCTCCCCAGGTACTCTTCCACATCCCAGATACGGCAGTGTCATGCCGTCTTGGAGTTGACTTGCCTGAAAGCAGAGAGTCACACAGGACCAGCACTCCTGTCCGCCCTGAACGCACAGGTGGAAAAGTGGCTGACTCCGCACCAACTGGAAATCAGCAAAGTGGTTTGTGGCAACGGAAGAAATTTGTTGGTGGCATTGAATTTGGGCAAGTTGACACATGTGCCGTGCATGGCACATGTGTGTAATCTGATCGTACAACACTTTGTGCATAAGTACCCAGGCTTACAGGACGTCCTGAAGCAGGCCAGGATCGGCTTGGGGATGTCCGGAGAAGTAATCACAGATCACTGTTCAAGGTCTGTTTGTCTGGATAACCCGTCAGCATTGCCATTTTGCTTCCCAGGGCGATAGTGAATTGTAAAGTCAAAAGGCTGTAGCGCCAAACTCCAGTGCAACAGCATGGCATTGTCTCCTGATACCCTGTTCAGCCACACCAATGGGTTGTGATCTGTGAGTAAGGTAAACGGTTGTCCATACAAGTAAGGTTGCAGCTTTTTGAAGGAACACACCACCGCCAGGCACTCCTTTTCAATGGCAGTTTATCTACTTCCCTGGGAAAAAGTTTCCGGCTTAGATAAGCCCCATCTTCTCCAACTTGGCTCAGTACTGCTCCCAATCCAAACATAGAAGCGTCTGTATGGACGAGAAAGCGTTTAGTTGGATCAGGAGCAGAAAGTACAGGTGATTTAATGAGAGCCGTCTTGAGCTGTTGGAAGGTCTGTTCACACTCTGGGGCCCATACTACTATCTTGGGGAGGTTTTTATGTGTTAGATCCGTGAGAGGTTTAGCTAGGGTGCTGTAATTACCTACGAATTTCCTGTAGTACCCTGCGGTACCCAGGAATGCGAGAACCTGGGTTTTAGTGCGGGGGGTTGGCCACTTGGTGACTGCCTCTTTTTTAGCGGGTTCTGGTTTCTGTAGCAGGCTCCCGACTCTGTGCCCTAAGTATTGAACTTCTGCCATTCCTATATGGCACTTACTGGGCTTTAGGGTCAGTCCAGCCTCCCTAATTCGGTCTAGTCCGGCTCCTATGTGGCTCAGGTGTTCGGCCCTGCAGCAGCTAAAAATGTGTATATCATCCAAGTAGGTGCAGGTATACTCCTGAAACCCATGCAGTAGCCGATTTACTATCCTCTGAAAGTTAGCCGGGGCATTCTTCATCCCGAATGGCATGACCTTAAACTGATACAGGCCAAACGGGGTGACAAATGCCGACTTGGGGATGGCGTCCTCGGCTAATGGAATTTGCCAGTACCCCTTGCACAGATCTATTGTGGTGAGGTACTGGCCTCTGGCCATTTTGTCTAGGATCTCGTCTATCCGGGGCATAGGGTAGGCGTCTGAGGTTGTTTTATCGTTTAGCCTCTGGTAGTCCACACAGAAACGGGTCGTGCCGTCCCGTTTCGGTACTAGTATTACCGGGGAGGCCAAGGGACTGTCAGAGTGTTCTATCACACCGAACTGCAGCATTTCCTCAATTTCTTTCCGCATATTTTCTTTAACTGCTTCGGGTATGCGATAGGAGATTTTGCAAAGGGAGGGCCTGGTCTAGGGTTTCAACTTTGTGAGTGGTTATTGGAGTGTACCCAGGTAGGTTGGGAAACGTGGCCCCCTTGTCCTGGATTAGTCTTTGGACATGGGTTCGCTCCTGGGGGTCTAACCGTTCTCCTAACTGTACTTCTCCCAGGTCTCCGCTCTGGCCCTCTTGGTCTAGGAGATCTGGGAGTGGCAAATTATCATAATCTTCAATGGCAGGTGCACAGATCGCAGTTACCTCTTCCGTGCGCTCGTGGTATGGCTTGAGCATGTTCACATGGAGCATGCGCTTGCCTCCCGTGCCTGTGACCGGACCGATCACAAAGGTGGTATCACAAACCTGCTCTATCACCTTGTATGGGCCCTGCCAGGAAGCCTGCAGCTTGTCCTTGTGGACGGGTCACCAAATTAGCACCTTTTGCCCCACCTTAAAGCTGTGGTCCCTGGCTCCCTTATCGTACCATCTGCACTTCCTGTGTTGGGCCGCCTGGAGGTTGTCGCGTACGTTCTGGGTCAGCATCTCCAGGCGGTCCCTAAACTCTAGCACATAGGGTACAATGGGGGTGCCGCTAACAGTCTCGTCTCCCTCCCAGTGTTCCCTAATTAAATCTAGGGGGCCCCTCACTCTCCTCCCAAATAATAGTTCGAAAGGAGAGAACCCAGTGGGTTCCTGAGGTACTTCCCTATAGGCAAACATCAAGTGGGGTAGGAACCTTTCCAAGTCTGAGTGTCTATGAACGTACGGATCATCTGTTTAAGTGTTCCATTAAACCGTTCACAGAGCCCATTGGACTGGGGGTGATAAGCGGAGTTCAGATTTTGCTGAACCCCATTTATCTTCCAGAGATGTTGTGCGACTTCGGCGGTAAACTAGGTGCCCCTATCCAAAATAATTTCCTTGGGAAATTACACCCGGGAAAATATTCGCATCTGGGCATCCGCTACCGTCTCTGCGTGCACATTAGTCAAAGCTATTGCTTCTGGGTACCTGGTGGCATAGTCCACCACGGTCAGTACATATTTCTTGCTGGAGGGGCTGGGCTTGGATAGGGGTCCTACTACTACCGCTACTCTACTGAACGGTTCCTCAATTATGGGAAGAGAACAGAGCTGGGATTTGTATCAGTCTCCCCTCTTCCCTACCCTCTGGCAGGTATCACAGGTCTGGCAGTATCGCCTGAGCTTAGTACGGCTGATCCTTAAGTGCCCAGACAGGGGAATGTCGTGGGCGATGCATAATAACTCCAGTCTATATTTTCTCGGCACTATCAATTGCTTTATGGGTAAGGGAATGGATCCGGACACTATTTTTTCTGCGTGCCGGTACAGCAGCCCCTTGTCCCAGGTGTACCTTTCCCCTTCTAATCCTGCCTGGTCTTTATTAATACGATCTTTGTAGATCTGCAGAGAGGGATCTAGGGCCACTTCAGAACCGAATTCTAGGGGGGATGTCCAGGGCGTGACATTGGGCATGGGGGGTACATTGCTTACCTGAGCCTCAGAGTGCTTAGGCGGAGCTGTGGTGCGGGCCTGCTGCCGGGTCACAACCGGATACGCCTCTTGTACTGCGGTTTGAGGAACAAAAGCTGAAGTCAGCTCCCCCAGGTCGTTGCCCAAAATAACGTCAGCGGGTAGGCATCATCCCCACCTCCACGTTTCCGTGCCCCGCTCCACAATTCAAATGTACCTTGGCAGTGGGTACTTTATAAATAGCTCCCCCTGCCACCCGTACAGCAACACAGTCTCCAGTTAGGAGGACCGACCAAGCATCTTTTTCCATCTCACGGTTCCTAAAATCGATGCCATATACACGTCCCCTGATAGGGGACGCAACAGGGATTAAACTGATAAGAATAGTACTACTTAACACACCTTATAATAATGCAGAGAGAGGCAATGCAGAGAGAGGAGTCTGAAGAAGAGGAGTCAGAGGAGGAAGGTGGCTTTGAGGAGGTGGAAGACCAAACACAGCAGGCGTCCCAGGGGGCTTGTTGTCACCTTTTGGGGACCCTTGGTGTTGTACAGGGCTGGGTGGAGGAAGAGACCTTCAATGACATCAGTGAGGACAAGGAACGGGACATGACTAGCTTGGTATCCAACCTTGTGCAAAGCGGGAGTTTGCGGTTGTGGAAATGGACTATTTGCAGTTGTTTGCGGTGTGTTAAACGTGGAGTTTGGTCTGTTACTGTGAAGTGGGCGTAACCCTTACACTACCTGATCGATACAACATCATACAGTAGGTCCCCCCAATCATTATTTTTATGGCCCCCACTCACTGCTATCGGGTCGGGGCAGGGGGGAGGACAGTAGGTACACCATTGTGATTTATGCCCCCCACCCACCTATGTAGGGGGAACAGTCCCTATTCTGCTCTGTGTCAGTGTGTATCAGGGTCTCTGAGGACAGGTGTCAATCCATATCTGCCAAGTGACCCTATGTAGGGGGAACAGTCCCTATTCTGCTCTGTGTCAGTGTGTATCAGGGTCTCTGAGGACAGGTGTCAATCCAAATCTGCCAAGTGACCCTATGTAGGGGGAACAGTCGCTATTCTGCTCTGTGTCAGTGTGTATCAGGGTCTCTGAGGACAGGTGTCAATCCAAATCTGCCAAGTGACCCAATATAGGGGGAACAGTCCCTATTCTGCTCTGTGTCAGTGTGTATAAGGGTCCATGAGGACAGGTGTCAATCCATATCTGCCAAGTGACCCTATGTAGGGGGAAAAGTCTCTATTCTGCTCTGTGTCAGTGTGTATCAGGTTCTCTGAGGACAGGTGTCAATCCATACCTGCCAAGTGACTCTATGTAGAAGGAATAGTCCCTATCCCTATAATCCTTTTTACATTTTATTCTTTTTAATTTATAATCTATCTATTCCATTCCTTATATCAGTCTCCCCATCCTCTTATTTGTAACTATAAGCGCTGCATGCTTTTTTATGTTTTTTATGTAATTTATTCTTGTTTTCTTTTTAATGTCATTTTATTGTATCATGTCTTATCTATGTTCCAGTTGTCGATATGGCTTATAGACCTGTAAAGCCACCTTCTTTAACACATTGACTTTTTTATCTGTCATTTTACTTAGATTCTATATTTGTCGTTTTTGAATATTATTTATTTTTCACATATTGTTCAGTTCCTTTGTTGTTTCTAATCTGAGTGTACACTTTCAGTATACACTTTTATTTATTACATCACCCACTTGGGTTTATTCCCCTGAATATACAGTGTTGTACCTTTTATGGGTTAATAGATTATTTCCCTGTCTATACATATATTCCTATATGTATATATATTTGTATATTCACCATTTGGTATTTTATCGATAAGTTGTATATTATTTTTTCTCTCTATCGAGATCACTACCCTGAAGATCGCCCCTCCTAACAAGAATATAAACCGGAACAGTTCCGGCAACATTTGCGTTCCACAAGTGGAACGCATAATACTCTCATGGTCCCTAACGTCGCGTCACTTCCGGGCCGACACCGGAAGTTACGTCAGACGCACCCGAAAGACTTAACGAGCAAATCCTGCAATAAGATCTACATTTTTTCCAATGGACCTTATCCAACCCAATGGAACACAGCATCACTATCATAGTTTTGTATGTGTTCCATATATGGAACACGGATATAACCATGAACACATTGCGCCGCGTCACTTCCGGTATGACGCGTGCGGTTCACCAGTGGTTACAGGAATCATCAATTGCACAAAGCAGGAAGCAATTATCAATATTAGGACTCCTCTATAAACGATTGGTACCAGGACATTATCCACACTTCTGAGGAAGCCTTTTTACAGGTGAAACGCGTCAAGTGGACTACTAGAGACTATATACTTAATTTTTACTTACTTTTAATACTTATTTTTGTTAATAAATTATCCTTTTTATTATACTGGGATTTTTTATCATTTTTTATTCCTGGCTACCAACTTGTTCCTTGGTGGGGACCATACCACCCAAGCTATTAAGACTAGAGCAAGTTCTGCTCTAGCAAATGTGAGCATAATACTTTATTAATTATTCACGTTTTTTTATCTATACATATTGCACTATTTGGAGTTATTTTATCTTTCCATATATTGCCCATCTGAGACTGTGAGGACAACTATATATCCTTAGGCGGGGATTGTTCCGTCCAGGCGTATTAATAGCTGAGCTCTAAGTTAGCTCTGGGCCATGTGAGTGTGGATTACTTATTACCAATTATCCACCCACTATATTTAATATACTACACTATTACTGTGTTTTAAGTTTTATGTTTTCTTGAGGTCAATTGATCATCAACCTGTTCCTTGGTGGGGATTATACCACCTATGCCCTTAAGACTAGAGCAAGTTCTGCTCTAGCAAATGTGAGTACGATATTTTATTACCTATTCACACATTCTATTTATATACACACTGCACTATTTGGAGTTCTCTTATTTTTTCATATATCGCCCATCTGAGATCGTGAAAGAAAGCCACATATCCGTAGATGGGGATTGTTCCGTCCAGGCGTGTTAACAGCTGAGCTCTGAGTTAGCTCTGGGCCATGTGAGTGTGGATCACTTACCACTATTTATCCACCCACTATACCTGATATACCACACTATTATTGTTTCTATGTTTTATGTTTTCTTTGAGGTCAATTGTATAAGAAGACTACTTGATATTACCATTGTGTACGTATACTTGTATTTCCTTACGTATCTACACTAAGGGCGCAGTTTCCTTCTTTTTCTTTTTTCACATCCATTTACTACAAGGTTGGGGTTCCTTGTACTGGTTACTGCTGCCATACCATCCTAAAATATATAGTGAGCGCCTAATCCACCAAAACTTACATTCTATGATTGGCAATGTGAACTGTAACAGTTCTGGAGAGCACACGCTGAAGGAAGGAATGACAGAGCCGCTTGAAGGACACTGACTGGCTGCTATTAGCTTACAATGGAAACCTTTTTTCTTTGTAAAAGCACGCTATAGAGACACCAGATATGATTGGCAATGTGCACTGTAACAGTTCTGTAGAGCACACACTGTAGGCCTGACAGAGCAGCTTGAAGGACACTGACTGGCTGCTATTAGCTTAAACTGGAAACCTTTTTTCTTTGTAAAAGCATGCTATAGAGACACCAGATATGATTGGCAATGTGCACTGTAACAGTTCTGCAGAGCACACACTGTAGGCCTGACACACCCGCTTGAAGACAAGTAACTGCTATTCAATCTATAACATTAAAAAAACATTTTTGGTTTTAAAAGCACGCTATAGAGACACCAGATATGATTGGCAATGTGCACTGTAACAGTTCTGGAGAGCACACACTGTAGGCCTGACAGAGCCGCTTGAAGGACACTGACTGGCTGCTATTAGCTTACAATGGAAACCTTTTTTCTTTGTAAAAGCACGCTATAGAGACACCAGATATGATTGTCAATGTGCACTGTAACAGTTCTGGAGAGCACACACTGTGGGCCTGACAGAGCCGCTTGAAGGACACTGACTGGCTGCTATTAGCTTAAACTGGAAACCTTTTTTCTTTGTAAAAGCACGCTATAGAGACACCAGATATGATTGGCAATGTACACTGTAACAGTTCTGCAGAGCACACACTGTAGGCCTGACAGAGCCGCTTGAAGACAAGTAACTGCTATTCAATCTATAACAGTGAAAGAAAAATTTTGGTTTCAAAAGCACGCTATAGAGACACCAGATATGATTGGCAATGTGCACTGTAACAGTTCTGGAGAGCACACACTGTAGGCCTGACAGAGCCGCTTAAAGGACACTAACTGGCTGCTATTAGCTTACAATGGAAACCTTTTTTCTTTGTAAAAGCACGCTATAGAGACACCAGATATGATTGGCAATGTGCACTGTAACAGTTCTGTAGAGCACACACTGTAGGCCTGACAGAGCCGCTTGAAGGACACTGACTGGCTGCTATTAGCTTACACTGGGAACCTTTTTTCTTTGTAAAAGCACGCTATAAAGACACCAGATATGATTGGCAATGTGCACTGTAACAGTTCTGTAGAGCACACACTGTAGGCCTGACAGAGCCGCTTGAAGGACACTGACTGGCCGTTATTAGCTTACAATGGAAACCTTTTTTCTTTGTAAAAGCACGCTATAGAGACACCAGATATGATTGGCAATGTGCACTGTAACAGTTCTGGAGAGCACACACTGTAGGCCTGACAGAGCCGCTTGAAGGACACTGACTGGCTGCTATTAGCTTACACTGGAAACCTTTTTTCTTTGTAAAAGCACGCTATAAAGACACCAGATATGATTGGCAATGTGCACTGTAACAGTTCTGGAGAGCACACACTGTAGGCCTGACAGAGCCGCTTGAAGGACACTGACTGGCTGCTATTAGCTTACACTGGAAACCTTTTTTCTTTGTAAAAGCACGCTATAGATACACCAGATATGATTGGCAATGTGCACTGTAACAGTTCTGGAGAGCACACGCTGAAGGAAGGACTGACAGAGCCGCTTGAAGGACACTGACTGGCTGCTATTAGCTTACACTGGAAACCTTTTTTCTTTGTAAAAGCACGCTACAGAGACACCAGATATGAGTGGCAACTGTCAAAGTACGCTGGCACAGGTCTACAGAGCACACGCTGAAGGAGGCCTGACACCCAGACGCTTGCAGACAACTAACTGCTCTTCTATTACAGTGAAAAAAAATATTTTTTTTTAAATCTAAAGCTTAAGCTATTGTAAAAACAGATATGAGTGGTGGCACTGGGCAAGTGGGCACAGTATCCACTGTGAGCCTCACACAGAAGCTGGCAGGCAGGCAACTGCTCTTCTATTACAGTGAATTTTTTTTTTTTTTTTTAAATCTAAAGCTTAAGCTATTGTCACAACAGATATGAGTGGTGGCACTGGGCAAGTGGGCACAGTATCCACTGTGAGCCGCACACAGAAGCTGGCAGGCAGGCAACTGATGTTCTATTACAGTGAAAAAAATATATATTTTTTTTAAATCTAAAGCTTAAGCTATTGTAAAAAACAGATATGTGTGGTGGCACTGGGCAAGTGGGCACAGTATCCACTATGAGCCTCACACAGAAGCTAGCAGGCAGGCAACTGCTCTTCTATTACAGTGGAAAAAATTTTTTTTAATCTAAAGCTTAAGCTATTGTAAATACAGGTATGAGTGGTGGCACTGGGCAAGTGGGCACAGTGTCCACTGTGAGCCTCACACAGAAGCTGGCAGGCAGGCAACTGCTCTTCTATTACAGTGATTTTTTTTTTTTTTTAAATCTAAAGCTTAAGCTATTGTAAATACAGATATGAGTGGTGGCACTGGGCAAGTGGGCACAGTATCCACTGTGAGCCTCACACAGACGCTGGCAGGCAGGCAACTGCTCTTCTATTACAGTGAAAAAAATATATATTTTTTTTAAATCTAAAGCTTAAGCTATTGTAAATACAGATATGAGTGGTGGCACTGGGCAAGTGGGCACAGTATCCACTGTGAGCCTCACACAGAAGCTGGCAGGCAGGCAACTGCTCTTCTATTACAGTGAAAAAAAATATTTTTTTTTAAATCTAAAGCTTAAGCTATTGTAAATACAGATATGAGTGGTGGCACTGGGAAAGTGGGCACAGTATCCACTGTGAGCCTCACACAGAAGCTGGCAGGCAGGCAACTGCTCTTCTATTACAGTGAAAAAAAATATTTTTTTAAATCTAAAGCTTAAGCTATTGTAAAAACAGATATGAGTGGTGGCACTGGGCAAGTGGGCACAGTATCCACTGTGAGCCTCACACAGAAGCTGGCAGGCAGGCAACTGCTCTTCTATTACAGTGAAAAAAATATATATTTTTTTAAATCTAAAGCTTAAGCTATTGTAAAAACAGATATGAGTGGTGGCACTGGGCAAGTGGGCACAGTATCCACTGTGAGCCCCACACAGAAGCTGGCAGGCAGGCACCTGCAATTACATTACACAAAAAAAAGCAGCCTGATGTTCTAGCCCTAAAAAGGGCTTTTTGGGGTGCTGTCCTTACAGCAGAGATCAGATGAGTCCTTCAGGATTGTAGTGGACACTGAATACCCTAGCCTAGCTATCAATTTCCCTATCTAATCAGCAGCAGCTAAACTTTCCCTCCTCTCACTAAGCATGCAGCTTCAGAATGAATCGAAAATGGATGCTGGGAGGGAGGTTGGAGGGTGTGGAAGGGAGGAAGTGCTGCTGATTGGCTGGAATGTGTCTGCTGACCGAGAGGCACAGGGTCAAAGTTTGCCCAATGATGACGAAAAGGGGGCGGATCGAACCGCGCATGTGTCCGCCCGCCGTGGCGAACGCGAACACGCTAAGTTCGCCGGGAACTGTTCGCCGGCGAACAGTCCGGTACATCACTAGTCACAAGTGTCTGTCATGTAGATGCACAGCCGCTGGGTGCAGAGACCGCAGGGTGAGGAAGAATATGTTACAATATTATATATAGTGTTTAGAAGACTAC
Organism: Pelobates fuscus; assembly: GCF_036172605.1. Classification (NCBI taxonomy): domain Eukaryota; kingdom Metazoa; phylum Chordata; class Amphibia; order Anura; family Pelobatidae; genus Pelobates; species Pelobates fuscus. The sequence continues at coordinate 408,605,174 of NC_086319.1, read as the reverse complement.
GTAACAATAAGTGAGCTAGCAGGATTATAGACATGACTGAGCTATTAGGGTAAGGCTATTTAGGTGTTTGGGTGATGTAAAGTACATTAAAAGATGCATTTCATGATGCGGAGTGAATGAGTTATAGATTGCATGCATTGATCTTCAGAAATATGGAGCAGCCTTGGCAAAAACATTTATAGGATGGATTTTATATTAAAAAGATGCTGACGTCTTTATTAGAGTTTAAGGAGATTGCACAAGCAAATTAAACGGAAATGACAGTGATAATGATAGTAAATACAGTTTTGTTTGTGCACGAGAGACAAAAAGTTGGAGACATTTTTAAAGTCTGCATCAATTAAATGGATGACATTAAGGAGAGAAGATATTGTGCAGTATATTAAAATCACAAATAACACAGATTATGTTACTATTGATCCTGGATAGTGACTCCCTCCTAAAACATTAAGAACAAGACGAAAGTAAGGAACCTTGTTAATCTCAGTCGCCATAGATTAATCAAACCAATAAAAGGAACATATCTTACAGAGCTATTCACTAAAGTGAGAATTCAATGTGTGCTTTCCATTCAGCTGCTCTGTCCTTAAAATTTTAATTCATTTTGAATTCTCACTTTAGTAAATAACCCAGTTAAAGTGAATGTAGATATATCTCCTGATTTCTATTTAAGTTATGTTTCCTGTCAAAAATATAACTAAATAATTTAATGATAAATATAATGTAAATAGAAATATTAATACTAAGTTTACTCACCTTAGTCTTTAAACTTGAATGATTTAATTTGTCTCCAGATCTGTAAATAATGCTCAGTAATAAATACTAGAGATGTCGTGAACTGTCCGCCGAACCGTTCGCGAACTGTTCGCTGGCGAACAATAGCGTGTTCGTGGCGAACGAACATACGCGATTTCCGGTCCGCCCCCTATTCGTCATCATTGAGTGAACTTTGGCCCGGAACCTCACAGTCAGCAGACACATCCTGGGAGGGAGGGTCTGCTGCTGATTGGCTGGAATGTGTCTGCCGACTGTGAGGTTCCGGGCCAAAGTTCACTCAATGATGACGAATAGGGGGCGGACCGGAAATCGTGTATGTTCGTTCGCCACGAACACACTATTGTTCGCCGGCGAACTGTTCGCAAACGGTTCGGCGGACAGTTCGCGACATCTCTAATAAATACAACTTCATGTGGAAAAGCAAATATTTTTTTATATCTCATTTACCGAGGCAGTTTACAATATCACAAATATTCCAATAATGCCCTAGAGAAAATCAAATCTCTGTCAATCAAAATAACACAAAATATAATAATAAGAATCATAATAATATTAATCATAACAATCACTGTAGATGGCATTATACTGTTAAGCTATTTTCATTGCTGAAGCATTGCAATAATTTGAAGAGATTTAAACTAAGAAATGATCCTTAACATAGAAAATACATACCTGTAGAATGATAATATTTTTAACAACTTCCACATTTGACTCTCCGTGATTGTTTTAGTTTGATTACAAATCTGTTTGCCAAAAAAAAATATATATTTTTGTTTTGAAAATAATTAAAACTTTAAAGGAATAAAAGTCAGAGAAAGATATTGATTGAAGTTAAAAAACGAATTCATATTCTTCTACTTTCCATTTTGTTGCATTTGCTGCAGGAGTGCAGACAATTTCTACTTGGACCCAAAAATGGAAAAATGTATTTACAAGAATCAATTTTTATTTATGTGTCAGCGTATCAGATATAACTAGCCCAAAATTTGAGAAAGAATACTGCAGAAAGACAAATGATGCATATATTGCCCTGTAAGAGATGCTGAAAAACTAGTTTCATATCACTTGATTTGATCACACTATTGTATATTGAATATTGGCTTACTTATACCATAAATGACTAATCATAGTTTGTATCAAATAATTAAAAATAATTCTGTAAATAATGCATTAATGGTCTATCAGTCATGCACTTACTTGAATCATCATCAGAGAGCCAACATTTGGTGACTCAGTAAATCCATGTAATATATTTCAAACAGAGCTTTTATATAGTTATCTAAATACACAGACGTTATCTTAAAGCTCTACAGTGTTATTAACATTAGTCCATAGAGTAAAATGCACATACTTTCCATAATACTGGTGGGAGCATTTTAGTTTTCCAAGACAATGTTGTTTCATTGTGTGTTCATTCAACACAAGTAAACCTTGATGGGCTTGAATTACTCCTTAATTTTGTGAGTGCAATATTTATAGCAGGGACATCTCTACTTAACGGTGACTTAACAAGTAATAGGTCTAAAGAAACTTAGAATTCATGACTAAAGGTGCTTGAGCAATTTATATAATCCAGACAGTTTATTTTATAGATTGTGAGTAAAATATTGCAATTGCCCAGTGCCACCACTCATATCTGGTGTCACAATAGCTTGACTTTAAAAAGAAAAAACGTTTTTCACTGTAAGCTAATAGCAGTCAGTGTCCTTCAAGCGAGTGTCAGGCCTTCAGTGTGTACTCTGCCAACCTCTGCCAGTCCACTTTGCCACTCAAATCTGGTGTGACAATAGCGTTCCTTTAAAAAGAAAAAAAAAATCACTGTAAGCTAATAGCAGTCAGTGTCCTTCAAGCGAGTGTCAGGCCTTCAGCGTGTACTCTGCCAACCTCTGCCAGTCCACTTTGCCACTCTTATCTGGTGTGACAATAGCGTGCCTTTTCAAAGAAAAAAAGTTTTTCACTGTAAGCTAATAGCAGTCAGTGTCCTTCAAGCGGGTGTCAGGCCTTCAGCGTGTACTCTGCCAACCTCTGCCAGTCCACTTTGCCACTCATATCTGGTGTCACAATAGCGTTCCTTTAAAAAGAAAAAAAGTTTTTTTTACCCCTATAGATTGAATAGCAGTCAATGTCCTTCAAACGGGTGTCAGGCCTTCAGCGTGTACTCTGCCAACCTCTGCCAGTCCACTTTGCCACTCATATCTGGTGTCACAATAGATTGCATTTAAAAACCCCAAAACTTTTTTCACTGTTATACATTGAATAACCGTTAGTTGTCTTCAAGCGGGTGTCAGGCCCCCAGAGTGCACTCTTCCAACCTCTGCCACTGCACAGTGCCACTCTTATCTGGTGTCACAATAGATTGCATTTAAAAACCCCAAAACTTTTTTCACTGTTATACATTGAATAGCAGTTAGTTGTCTGCAAGTGTCAGAAAGTCACCCCCTTGCCCGGCGTCTGACAGCTGGCTTGTCTGAACTATTCGCCTGCCAGCTTTTACCATACAAGCTGGTAGGGTCTGAGGCGTTCAAAATATTTGTAGCTATTGGGACACCGCAGTGGAAGGTACCCGGCCAAAATTTCTTTGCACAAAAGGCAATCCCCAATCTGTACTCGACTGTGCAAAAGGAAGTAATGGCATGTCTGGCACACAATGTTGGGGCCAGACATGCCACTAATACCTGGTCTGCAAAGCATGGTCAGGGCAGGTATGTGACCTACACTGCGCATTGGGTAAACCTGCTGACGGCTGCCAAGCATGGAATGCATGGCTCTGCAAAGGAGTTGGTGACACCGCCACGACTTGCAGGCAGGCATGTTGCCACTTCCTCTACTCCTCCTACTCCATCCTTTTCCATAACCTCCTTGGCTGAGTCCTCTTCTGCTGCTGCGTCTTGCTCCAAATCAACGGCACCCCCCCAGCTCCCCAGGTACTCTTCCACATCCCAGATACGGCAGTGTTATGCCGTCTTGGAGTTGACTTGCCTGAAAGCCCACTCCTGTCCGCCCTGATAGCACAGGTGGAAAAGTGGCTGACTCCGCACCAACTAGAAATCGGCAAAGTGGTTTGTGACAACGGAAAAAATTTGTTGGTGGCATTGAATTTGGGCAAGTTGACACATGTGCCGTGCATGGCACATGTGTATAATCTGATCGTACAACGCTTTGTGCATAAGTACCCAGGCTTACAGGACGTCCTGAAGAAAGCCAGGATCAGCTTGGGGATGTCCGGAGGAGTAATCACAGATCACTGTTCAAGGTCTGTTTGTCTGGATAACCGTCAGCATTGCCATTTTGCTTCCCAGGGCGATAGTGAATTGTAAAGTCAAAAGGCTGTAGCGCCAAACTCCAGTGCAACAGCCTGGCATTGTCTCCTGATACCCTGTTCAGTCACACCAATTGGTTGTGATCTTTGAGTAAGGTAAATGGTTGTCCATACAAGTAAGGTTGCAGCTTTTTGAAGGCACACACCACCGCCAGGCACTCCTTTTCAATGGCAGTTTATCTACTTCCCTGGGAAAAAGTTTCTGGCTTAGATAAGCCCCGGGTTGCTCGCCGCCATCTGCTCCGACTTGGCTCAGTACTGCTCCCAATCCAAACATAGAAGCGTCTGTATGGACGAGAAAGCGTTTAGTTGGATCAGGAGCAGAAAGTACAGGTGATTTAATGAGAGCCGTCTTGAGCTGTTGGAAGGTATGTTCACACTCTGGGGCCCATACTACTATCTTGGGGAGGTTTTTATGTGTTAGATCCGTGAGAGGTTTAGCTAGGGTGCTGTAATTACCTACGAATTTCCTGTAGTACCCTGCGGTACCCAGGAATGCGAGGACCTGGGTTTTAGTGCGGGGGGTTGGCCACTTGGCGACTGCCTCTATTTTAGCGGGTTCTGGTTTCTGTAGCAGGCTCCCGACTCTGTGCACTAAGTATTGAACTTCTGCCATTCCTATATGGCACTTACTGGGCTTTAGGGTCAGTCCGGCCTCCCTAATCCGGTCTAGTCCAGCTCCTATGTGGGTCAGGTGTTCGGCCCAGCAGCAGCTAAAAATGGGTATATCATCCAAGTAAGCGCAGGCATACTCCTGAAACCCATCCAGTAGCCGATCTACCATCCTCTGAAAGTTAGCCGGGGCATTCTTCATCCCGAATGGCATGACCTTAAACTGATACAGGCCAAACGGGGTGACAAATGCCAACTTGGGGATGGCGTCCTCGGCTAATGGAATTTGCCAGTACCCCTTGCACAGATCTATTGTGGTGAGGTACTGGCCTCTGGCCATTTTGTCTAGGATCTCGTCTATCCGGGGCATAGGGTAGGCGTCTGAGGTTGTTTTATCGTTTAGCCTCTGGTAGTCCACACAGAAACGGGTCGTGCCGTCCCGTTTCGGTACTAGTACTACCGGAGAGGCCCAGGGGCTTTCAGAGTGTTCTATCACACCGAACTGCAGCATTTTCTCAATTTCTTTCCGCATATTTTCTTTAACTGCTTCGGGTATGCGATAGGCGGTTTGGGGAAAGGGTCTGGTCTAGGGTTTCAACTTTGTGAGTGGTTAACGGAGTGTACCCAGGTAGGTTGGGAAACGTGGCCCCCTTGTCCTGGATTAGTCTTTGGACCTGGGTTCGCTCCTGGGGGTCTAACCGTTCTCCTAACTGTACTTCTCCCAGGTCTCCGCTCTGGCCCTCTTGGTCTAGGAGATCTGGGAGTGGCAAATTATCATAATCTTAAATGGCAGGTGCACAGATTGCAATTACCTCTTCCGTGCGCTCGTGGTATGGCTTGAGCATATTCACATGGAGCATGCGCTTGCCTCCCGTGCCTGTGACCGGACCGATCACAAAGGTGGTATCACAAACCTGCTCTACCACCTTGCATGGGCCCTGCCAGGAAGCCTGCAGCTTGTCCTTGTGGACGGATCGCCAAATTAGCACCTTTTTCCCCACCTTAAAGCTGTGATCCCTGGCTCCCTTATCGTACCATCTGCGCTTCCTGTGTTGGGCCGCCTGGAGGTTGTCGCGTACGTTCTGGGTCAGCATCTCCAGGCGGTCCCTAAACTCTAGCACATAGGGTATGATGGGGTGCCGCTAACAGTCTTGTCTCCCTCCCAGTGTTCCCTAATTAAATCTAGGGGGCCCCTCACTCTCCTCCCAAATCATAGTTTGAAAGGAGAGAACCCGGTGGATTCCTGAGGTACTTCCCTATAGGCAAACATCAAGTGGGGTAGGAACCTTTCCAAGTCTGAGTGTCTATGAACGTACGGATCATCTGTTTAAGTGTTCCATTAAACCGTTCACAGAGCCCATTGGACTGGGGGTGATAAGCGGAGTTCAGATTTTGCTGAACCCCATATATCTTCCAGAGATGTTGTGCGACTTCGGCGGTAAACTGGGTGCCCCTATCCAAAATAATTTCCTTGGGAAATGACACCCGGGAAAATATTCGCATCAGGGCATCCGCTACCGTCTCTGCGTGCACATTAGTCAAAGCTATTGCTTCTGGGTACCTGGTGGCATAGTCCACCACGGTCAGTACATATTTCTTGCCGGAGGGGCTGGGCTTGGATAGGGGTCCTATAATATCTACCACTACCCTACTGAACGGTTCCTCAATTATGGGAAGAGAATGGAGCCGGGCTTTGTATCAGTCTCCCCTCTTCCCTACCTTCTGGCAGGTATCACAGGTCTGGCAGTATCGCCTGACGTCCTGTGAGATACCTAGCAAGAAGAAGTTCTGGGTCAGCCTGTGCTTAGTACGGCTGATCCTTAAGTGCCCAGACAGGGTAATGTCGTGGGCGATGCATAATAACTCCAGTCTATATTTTCTCGGCACTATCAATTGCTTTATGGGTAAGGGAATGGATCCGGACACTATTTTTTCTGCGTGCAGGTACAGCAGCCCCTTGTCCCAGGTGTACCTTTCCCCTTCTAATCCTGCCTGGTCTTTATTAATACGATCTTTGTAGATCTGCAGAGAGGGATCTAGGGCCACTTCAGAACCGATTTCTAGGGGGGATGTCCAGGGCGTGACATTGGGCATGGGGGGTACATTGCTTACCTAAGCCTCAGAGTAGTTAGGCGGAGCTGTGGAGCGGGCCTGCTGCCGGGACACAACCGGATATGCCTCTTGTACTGCGGTTTGAGGAACAAAAGCTGAAGTCAGCTCCCCCAGGTGGTTGCCCAAAATAACGTCAGCGGGTAGGCATCATCCCCACCTCCACGTTTCCGTGCCCCGCTCCACAATTCAAATGTACATTGGCAGTGGGTACTTTATAAATGGCTCCCCCTGCCACCCGTACAGCAACATAGTCTCCAGTTAGGAGGACCGACCAAGCATCTTTTTCCATCTCACGGTTCCTAAAATCGATGCCATATACACGTCCCCTGATAGGGGACGCAACAGGGATTAAACTAATAAGAATAGTACTACTTAACACACCTTATAATAATGCAGAGAGAGGCAACGCAGAGAGAGGAGTCTGAAGAAGAGGAGTCAGAGGAGGAAGGTGGCTTTGAGGAGGTGGAAGACCAAACACAGCAGGCGTCCCAGGGGGCTTGTTGTCACCTTTCGGGGACACTTGGTGTTGTACGTGGCTGGGTGGAGGAAGAGACCTTCAATGACATCAGTGAGGACAAGGAACGGGACATGGCTAGCTTGGTATCTAACCTTGTGCAAATGGGGAGTTTGCAGTTGTGGAAATGGACTGTTTGCAGTTGTTTGCGGTGTGTTAAACGGGGAGTTTAGTCTGTCACTGTGAAGCGGGCGTAACCCTTACACTACCTGATCGATACAACATCATACAGTAGGTCCCCCCCTCATTATTGTTATGGCCCCCACCCATTCTGTTAGACCTTTATTTAGCGAAACTTGTGTTTTAAGCATTTCCTGTATTTATTTATTTATTTATTTATCTAAGTTTGGAGAAGACCTTTCACACAATCTGCTGAAAAAAATAGTATTCAATAATGTCTTAACTGGAGCCTTAAAGGGACTCTATAGTCACCATATAAAAGCAAGAAAGACAGGTCCCCCAGCCTTCCTTCTTGCTTTTATATGTACTTTCATTCCTTAAAAAAAATGTTCGGGGTGTTTTTATATTAAAAACTTACCTCCGTTCCAGCGCCGAGCTCCCCGCTAGGCCGCGCCCCCTTTTTAGTCAAAATGACGAAATCGCGGGGCCCAATAGGACGCTTCTCACAGAGAAGCGTCATCGCGATGTGGTGCGCATGCGCGGCTTCGCGCTGCACCAATCGCATTCTTCATAGAGCGGCATTGAAATGAAGAACCTGAGCGCTTTACCGCGCATGTGCGCGGAATGCGCGTTCGCGAGCTGAGCTGTCTGACTGACAGCTCAGCTCGCTTTCTAAAATTATCAATAAGGGGGGGGACCTACTGTCCCCCCCCGGCCCCCACCCCTGAGCGGCGGGTGGGGGCCCTAAAATTATCAATGAGGGGGGGACCTACTGTCCCCCCCGGCCCCCACCCCTGAGCGGCGGGTGGGGGCCCTAAAATTAAAAATAAGTGGGGGAACTATTGTCTCCCCCCCGACCCCCACCCCTGTGCGGCGGGTGGGGGCCCTAAAATTATCAATAAGGGGGGACCTATTGTCCCCCCCGGCCCCCACCCCTGAGCGGTTGGTGGGGGCCCTAAATACAAAGGGGGGGACCCTAGATAACCCTTCCCCCCCCCAAAAAATATCTCCCTACCTACCCCCCTCACCCTAAAAATAATGAGGGGGGACCATTAACTAAAAACCTGTAAAAAAGAAAAAAATGAGATAAAAACAACTTACCATTCGATGTTTTCTTTCTTCTAAAATCTTCTTTCTTCAGCCCCAAAAAAGGCCAAATAAAAATCCATAATAACCAACGCAATAAAAAAAAAAAAAAAAAAACGAGCGCAAAAAAACACTCCATGTTCACCCATGGAGGGCTCTGCGCAGACTGAGCTCCGCAGGGCGGGGGAAGGCTTATAAAGCCTTGCCCCGCCCTGCAATTAGGCTAAGAACACTCTGATTGGTGGGTTTAAACCAATCAGAGTGCTCTTTGTCATTTTACAAGCGTGGGAAAGTTCTTTGGAATTTTTCCACGCTTGTAAAATGACACAGAGCACTGTGATTGGATGGATTTCAAGCCATCCAATCACAGTGCTCTGTGTCATTTTACAAGCGTGGGAAAATTCCAAAGAACTTCCCCACGCTTGTAAAATGACACAGAGCATTGTGATTGGTGGGTTTAAGCCAATCAGAGTGCTCTTTGTCATTTTACAAGCGTGGGAAAGTTCTTTGGAATTTCCCTACGCTTGTAAAATGACACAGAGCACTGTGATTGGATGGCTTGAAACCCATCCAATCACAGTGCTCTGTGTCATTTTACAAGCGTGGGAAAATTCCAAAGAACTTTCCCACGCTTGTAAAATGACAAAGAGCACTGTGATTGGATGGCTTGAAATCCATCCAATCACAGTGCTCTGTGTCATTTTACAAGCGTGGGAAAATTCCAATGAACTTTCCCACGCTTGTAAAATGACACAGAGCACTGTGATTGGATGTGTTTCAAGCCATCCAATCACAGTGCACAGAGCACTGTGATTGGATGGCTTGAAACCCAGCCAATCACAGTGCTCTGTGTCATTTTACAAGCGTGGGAAAATTCCAAAGAACTTTCCCACGCTTGTAAAATGACAAAGAGCACTGTGATTGGATGGCTTGAAATCCATCCAATCACAGTGCTCTGTGTCATTTTACAAGTGTGGGAAAATTCCAAAAAAACTTCCCCACGCTTGTAAAAGGACACAGAGCACTGTGATCGGATGGCTTGAAATCCATCCAATCACAGTGCTCTGTGTCATTTTACAAGCGTGGGAAAATTCCAAAAAACTTTCCCATGCTTGTAAAAGGACACAGAGCACTGTGATTGGATGGCTTGAAATCCATCCAATCACAGTGCTCTGTGTCATTTTACAAGCGTGGGAAAATTCCCAAAAACTTTCCCACGCTTGTAAAAGGACACAGAGCACTGTGATTGGATGGCTTGAAACCCACCAAATCACAGTACTCTGTGTAATTTTACAAGCGTGGGAAAATTCCAAAGAACTTTCCCACGCTTGTAAAATGACAAAGAGCACTGTGATTGGATGGCTTGAAATCCATCCAATCACAGTGCTCTGTGTCATTTTACAAGTGTGGGAAAATTCCAAAGAACTTTCCCACGCTTGTAAAATGACACAGAGCACTGTGATTGGATGGCTTGAAATCCATCCAATCACAGTGCTCTGTGTCATTTTACAAGCGTGGGAAAATTCCAAAGAACTTTCCCACGCTTGTAAAATGACAAAGAGCACTCTGATTGGCTTAAACCCACCAATCAGAGTGTTCTTAGCCTAATTGAATGGCGGGGCAAGGCTTTAAAAGCCTTCCCCGCCCTGCGGAGCTCAGTCTGCGCGGAGCCCTCCATGGGTGAAGATGGATTATTTTTTTTGCGCTCGTTTTTTTTTTTTTTTTATTGCGTCGGTTATTATGGATTTTTATTTGGCCTTTTATGGGGCTGAAGAAAGAAGATTTTAGAAGAAAGAAAACATCGAATGCTAAGTTTTTTTTATCTCATTTTTTTTTTTTACAGGTTTTTAGTTAATGTTCCCCCCCTCATTATTTTTTTTTTTTTTTTTTTTTTAAATTCTTTATTTTTTGTAGTGCATAAGCTTATAACATATGGTCGTGAGGTACCCCAAAGGCATTCCTCCAACGCATTATAAACATTTCAGCATATGGGTACATGGGAAATCTAGCACAATTTTTGTTTAGAGGTATTTCAAGCAATAAACAGTAGAGGGTCTAAACAGCTGAATGTGTCTCTGAACTTAAGGTAGCATCGCTGGCAGTTTTATTCAGCAAAGTTTGAGCTGGCTTAGTCTAGCTGTTTTACAAATGTGGGTTACGAGTTTAAGATAAGGGTTACAGTAAAGTTAACATTGCGGGTACATTCACCTAGTAACCGTGAGACATACATTGCGCTGGCTGACTACATGAGAGAGGTATCTAGGTGATTTGTAGTGCTGCACCTATGTGACATATTAAGCGCTTGGGAGACATGTCAGTAGTCTGACTACCTACAGGGCACTTGCCTTGCTTGTATTATAAGGCTGCTGAAATAGGACAGAGACAACAATGAAAAAACAAAACGATACAGTGCTGCAGGGAACCACAAGTCAGGGGATGTAAAATGAATGTGATTAAGGACCATGTTCAGCTGTGGTGAAAAGAGTCCCTATGGTTGCGAAAGTCCTCACCCGATGCCACTCATGTGCTCAAGCAGATAGTCCTTCCTTTGGGTGGCACGATTAGCTTCTCCTTCATAGCCAGAAAGTGGAGCTCTGTCTCACCAGGGCACACACATAGCCCAGGTCTGAGGGCTGCTATCCAGAGTGTTCTTTTTCCGGTAGGTGCCGCCAGCGGGTTTGCGCGGGAGCTTCTCCAGTCGGTCAGTGTGCATGTCGGTGGTTGTTCCGGTAATTGCCTTCATTTGTTGCCCGCTTCCTTATTCCCGAGGTCGGCCCCGTGTTTGGGGTTTGCCCTGTCCTCCTAGTCCGAGGTCATTTAGTGCTCGTTGCTGTGCGCGTCGGACCAAATGGTGTCTGCATCAGGCTCTGCGCACATGGCCTCCGCCATCTTAGATCTAGGCCTGGGGCGTGCGCTGTGGTGTCTCCGAGTGCAGCTTCAGGGTGGGGACCGGGATCACCCCCCCGGTCCAGAGGGGGGGGAATCGGGAACGGGTCCGCCGGTGGTATCCGTGCTTGTCGGCTCCAGTGGGCAGGATAGTGGTGCGGCGGCCGTCCACTCCACTCACCGCCGGGTAAGGTCTCGCCTGTGGCCGCAGGGACCTCTCCCCTGAGGGACTAAAACTGCAGGAGCAAGCCTCTCCTCAGCTCCGGTAGCCCAAGGACGTCGGGGGTCGCAGTCGCGGGTCTGTCACTCCCTCCTAAAGCATGGTTTCCAGGCCAAAAAGGACATATTTAGCAGGAGCTGATCTGCCCTGCGACCGCTCAGCTCGGCGGCCCGGCCCCGCCCCCCCCCCCTCATTATTTTTAGGGTGAGGGAAGTAGGTAGGGAGATACATTTATTTTTTGGGGGGGAGGGTTAACTAGGGTCCCCCCCTTTGTATTTAGGGCCCCCACCCACCGCTCAGGGGTGGGGGCCGGGGGGGACAATAGGTCCCCACCTTATTGATAATTTTAGGGCCCCCACCCGCCGCACAGGGGTGGGGGCCGGGGGGGGGACAGTAGGTCCCCCCCTTATTGATAACTTTAGGGCCCCCACCCACCGCTCAGGGGTGGGAGCCGGGGGGGACAATAGGTCCCCCCTTATTGATAATTTTAGGGCCCCCACCCGCCGCATAGGGGTGGGGGCTGGGGGGGACAGTAGGTCCCCCCCTTATTGATAATTTTAGGGCCCCCACCCACCGCTCAGGGGTGGGGGCCGGGGGGGACAATAGGTCCCCCCCTTATTGATAATTTTAGGGCCCCCACCCGCCGCACAGGGGTGGGGGCCGGGGGGGGACAGTAGGTCCCCCCCCTTATTGATAATTTTAGGGCCCCCACCCGCCGCACAGGGGTGGGGGCCGGGGGGGGGGACAGTAGGTTCCCCCCCCTTATCGATAATTTGAGGGCCCCCACCCGCCGCACAGGGGTGGGGGCCGGGGGGGACAGTAGGTCCCCCTTATTGATAATTTTAGGGCCCCCACCCGCCGCACAGCGGTGGGGGCTGGGGGGAAGGAGAGTAGGTCTCCCCCCCTCCCCTTCAACCACTATTGTGGACAGTAAGCGTCCCTGTGGGTTCGGGCTTCAGCTGTCAGCTGAAGCCACGCCCACAGCAGTGCTGACAGGCTATCAGCACACAAAGCGCGTTCACAGTGCTTTGTGTGCCGATAGCACGTCTGGTGTATTCACCCAAAATGCATCGGACGAGAGGCCTTTTTAGGGCCTCTGAACTCGGAAGTCCCTCTGGTGGCCGTCTGATTGACTGCAACAAGAGGTGTTCCAAGCTTCCAATGTAAACACTGCATTTTCTCAGAAAATACAGTGCTTACAAGAAAAAGGCTCCGGGTAGCTGTAGCACTCACCTGAACAACCTCATTAAGCTGAAGTTGTTCAGGTGACTATAGTGTCCCTTTAAACATTTTAAAGCCCACTATATTTGTTTAAGCTACATGTGAGTTGGGTAAACAAAAATGTACATACCGTATATACTCGAGTATAAGCCGAGTTTTCAAGCACATTTGTTGTGCTGAAAAACCCCAACTCGGCTTATACTCGAGTCAATAGTCTGTATTATGGCAATTTACATTGCCATAATACAGACTGGGGCCGTGGGGGCTGCAGAGATCTTACTTACCTCTCCTGCAGCTCCTGTCAGCTCCTGTCAGCTCCCTTCTCCTCCGCGGCGTCAGTTCAGCACCTCGGTCAGCTCCCAGTGTAAGTCTCGCGAGAGCCGCGGCTCTCGCGAGACTTCGAGTGTGAGCTGACAGAAGAGCTGAACTGACGGCGCGGAGGAGAAGGGAGCTGACAGGAGCAGCAGGACAGGTAAGTAAACTCTCTGCCAGCCCCCCTCTACCCCCCACTGAACTGCCAATGCTGGACCACCAGGGAAGGAGAGCCCCCCTCCCTGCCATATATCAAGCAGGGAGGGGGGACGAAAAAAATATATATTAATAATTAAATGAAATAATAATAAAAAAACAATAATAATGAAAATAAAACATAATAATAAATAATAATAAAAAATAATAATAATGAAATTAAATAAAAATAATAATAAATAATAAAAAAAAATAAAAAAAAATTGCCCACCCCCCACCAAGGCTCTGCAACACACACACACACACACACACACACACACACACACACACACACTGCATTCATACACACACTTCACTCATACACACACACACTGCACTCATACACACACAGTGCATTCATACACACACTGCATTCATACACACACTGCATTCATACACACACTGCATTCATACACACACTGCATTCGTACACACACACTGCATTCATACACACACACACTGCACTCATACACACACACTGCACTCATACACACACTGCATTCATACACACACACTGCATTCATACACACGCTGCACTCATACACACACACTGCACTAATACACACACTGCATTCATACACACACTGCATTCATACACACACACTGCATTCATTATACACACACTGCATTCATTATACACACACTGTAAATAAATATTCAATTAATATATTTTTTTTAGGATCTAATTTTATTTAGAAATTTACCAGTAGCTGCTGCATTTCCCACCCTAGTCTTATACTCGAGTCAATACGTTTTCCCAGTTTTTTGGGGTAAAATTAGGGGCCTCGGCTTATATTCGGGTCGGCTTATACTCGAGTATATACGGTATGTGTTATGCCTATGTAATATACTACAGTGTGGTCTGTTTGTATTGTGTATTTCGGGCTAAATCCACATCTTACTTGGTGGAAATATTACATTTGTAAATTGTGTGCTCTCATCCATATTTTGATGTAACATTTTACACTTTGTATTACATAGAAACATAGACACATAGAATGTGATGGCAGATAAGAACCATTCGGCCCATCTAGTCTGCCCAAATTTTCAAAATACTTTCATTAGTCCCTGGTCTTATCTTATAGCTAGGATAGGCTTTTGCTTATCCCATGCATGCTTAAACTACTTTACTGTGTTAACCTCTACCACTTCAGCTGGAAGGCTAATCCATGCATCCACTACCCTCTCAGTAAAGTAATACTTCCTGATATTATTTTTAAACCTGTGCTTGTCTAATTTAATACTATGTCCTCTTATTGTGGTAGTTTTTCTTCTTTTAAATATAGTCTCCTCCTTTACTGTGTTGATTACCTTTATGTATTTAAATGTTTCTATCATATCCCCCTGCCTCGTCTTTCCTCCAAGCTATACATGTGAAGTTCCTTTAACCTTTCCTGGTAAGTTTTATCCTGCAATCCATGAACCAGTTTAGTAGCCCTTATCTGAACTCTCTCTAAGGTATCAATATCCTTCTGAAGATATGGTCTCCAGTACTGTGTACAATACTCCAAGTGAGGTCTCACCAGTGTTCTGTACAATGGCATGATCACTTCCCTCTTCCTACTGCTAATACCTCTCCCTATACAAGTAAGCATTCTTCTAGCATTCCCTGCTGCTCTATTACATTGTCTAACTACCTTAAAGTCATCTGAACTAATTACTCCTAAATCCCTTTGGTCAGATGTTGGGGAAACATTAATATTTTGTATAATATAATAAAATGGGGAACAAGAGGCAATAGCATACACTAAGCAATAGGTTGTGATATATGGACTCTCACTGTATGAAAGTCACAATGGGGACCATCTAGGATAGACTGATTAGAAGTAAAATAAGATATAGTAAATTTTGACATACAGCAATTAGAAATATCATTGATTACGCGATAACAACAAAATGCAATGTTCAGTTTTGCAAGACTTCTATTGTCTCTACAAATACAAACTCACAGGGGTATTTTACGTACATTGCAGAGCTAGGATCTAACACAGACTGTAGTGATTGACTTTCACTGCTAGGTATGGGATTATTTAGAGCACCAAAGAAAACACGGACATCATGGTAGTATTAATAGGATTAATGGATGCTTTAGCCCCAGTTACAATAGGACAGGTCGAATGCAGACTTTAAGGATTTTGGGTGCTCCTACATGTCCTTTTATTGCAGTTCCCCTGACAGTATCCTGCCTGGATGAATAAACTACAACATGTCAGCAGTAGTGATGCTTTCAACAGCTTAAGATCAAGATTAAGACAACTAGGCTATCGGAATGTGTATTGTTCTTTAACTCAGTGCAGATCTGTGGCATACCATTTCCACTTAGGATAAATGTGAGGTGGTCCTATTGAGTGTGTTTACTATATTCTTTTGTATACAGTATATGATTCATTACATTGAACAACAACAGCAATTCACATACCTGATGCTTCCTTACCTGGGCTGCCTCTGCCTGAGATTGCAACAGGTGTGCAAAGATAAGTCCTGCGCTCAGACTTTCTCCTGGGTGGCAGCGATGACTATAGTACACATTAGCCCCAATACAGGCAATACAAATTTAAGAAAAGAGGTACTTGCGCACTCTCTCAAATTATACAAGCAATTAAAACTGCTGAGCTCATACTTTTGTCTATTAAATATTAAATATTAATACTTCTATTACCAAACAACAAGCATCCTATATATCAGTTGAATTGTACTGGATGGCATTTTAGCATTACATAACTATATGGATATTTGACACAATGTTTTACAAAGGCAACAGATGCTACAGCTCCCCCTTCTAGCTAGATAAGCACTAACACATGGTATGTGTATTATTTTATGAAAAATTGTAGCTAGAAGGTTAGTTCATATTCCTTTGTTTGTAACTGATAACTTGTATATAAGCAAAATGTCAAGCTCTTTGACTCAGAATCAGTTTTCACTGCTTTTCTCTCTATTGCAATAAAATGTGATTCTACATTTCCAATACTCCAGAATCTGACTGGTTAATTGTAAAAGGCTTTTTCAGATGGTATTGGTTATCTGGTGAGACCCCAAAATCTTGATATATGAGAGTATGGGAAGACCAGTGAGGTGTAAACAAAAATGCCGGCTTGGGAATCCATTGTGTCCAACCTTCTTTTTTGCCTGCAGTGATCTTCCACAGAATCCCTTGCAAATGATGTTGATTCTAACCCTGGTCCCCCAGCTTATTCTAGTCCTAATCTCCCCACTCAAAAAGGCCTGTGATGGACTGCCTGGCACCCCGACCGGATACCTCCATCAATCGATGCTCCTAGTGCTTTCCGAGGTTCGACCTTCCAGCATCCCTGTAGGTCTGGTGCAGAGACCGCGGTCCCATCTGCACCATTGG
The DNA here is from genome assembly GCF_036172605.1 of Pelobates fuscus. NCBI lineage: Eukaryota > Metazoa > Chordata > Amphibia > Anura > Pelobatidae > Pelobates > Pelobates fuscus. The sequence continues at coordinate 408,588,445 of NC_086319.1, read as the reverse complement.
GGTCAGGAGGGCTGTCCCCCTGTAGTTGGGGAGAGGGACCAGCTGTCTCCACTTCCAGTATATCCAGCTGCCGCTGAGGAGGGAGACCGTTTGTCTCCTCTCCCTGTGAGATACACTGCTGCTGGAGAGAGAGACCAGTTGTCTCCTCTCCCTGTGAGATGCACTGCCACTGGGGAGAGAGACCAGTTGTCTCCTCTCCCTGTGAGATGAACTGCCACTGGGGAAAGAGACCGGTGGTCTCCTCTCCCTAAGGATGTTCTGCCACTTGGGAGAGAGACCGGTTGTCTCCTCTGCCTGTAACTCCAGCTGCCGCTGGGGATCTGGGCCGGCTGCATCCCTGTAGGGTCGGTAGAGAGACCTCAGTCCCATTTCCACCTGCCTTTTGAGGTTCCTCCCAGTGCCAGTCTATGAGGTCCTCAAGGACTTGGGAATAAGGACCACCTGCCTCCTCCCAGTAGCTCCGGGTACAGCTGGGTATCTGGGCTGGCTGCCCAGCATCCCTGTGGGGCTGGTGAAGAGACTTTGGTCCCATCTCCACCTGCCTGTTGGGGTTCCTCACAGGACCAGTCTATGAGGTCCCCTACTTCGGGTACCTCCATCTGCCTCTGGGGAGAGAGGCTAACCTCCTTTTGTTGGAACTCTTGGTCCCTCTTCATTTGTCTTTCGATGGTTACCTGGCTCCAGATCACCTGGAAGGTATCCATGGACACATCAGGGTCATACCAGGCTACTCGCTGCCTCACCTCGTCCAGCAAATCTTCTCAAGAGTCAGAGTATGCCATACTTGCCTCATCCAAGTCAATGGACACCTCTGCTTCCAGGGGTGCTGCACGAATGCTATCGTTGCCCTCACTATGATCAACACATTACCAGTGTCTCCAGGATGCTTCTCCTCGCACTAGGATGCCATCCCACTGCTGCCACCAAATGTGACGGACCGCCTGGCACCCTGACCGGATACCTTCATCACCATTCTAGTGCTTTCCGAGGGCTCCAAGCACTCCACCAGACACCATAAGCACTACAGACCCCACTTCCAATGATGCAGCTGCGCCGGGGTCTCGCCGTCCTACCCCCACTCCAGAGAGCGTAGCAGGAACACGCTCTTACAAGAGCTTAGTGATTATACTCAGGGGAGTATTGTGATTATAGCAATCCCCAAGAGTGTAGTTATCCAATCCCCCAAACATGAGCCAAGACTTCGTGAAGGGGTAAAGCAGGTCTGTTTTATGTAAGCCAACACTTACAATTTATACACACATTTAAACCCACAACAGCCTCATTTACATACAATAGGCTACATAGAGCACTATAGTACAAGGAAAGTGGGGTCAAAAAATAGCAAGGGCTGATGGGAGATTGAGGAGGGACAAAGCAGCCAGTTTAAACTGGTCTGGCAGTGTCCTTGGGACAACGCCCTGCTGGGGAAACAATAGGAAAGGAAAAAGGGGGAGGGGAAGAGGCACAGACAAGCAATACATTCAACATACTCCTTCTCTGTGTCTGAGAGATAATTAATTATCTCCAGGTACAGAAAAACACACAATTGACAAACACTCCAAAAGTACCCCTAAGATCCATGGAAACCCCACAATAGTCACATCCTCTGATAGCCCTGATCTGGGTGACCAACATATCCAAAAATCACCCAGATCGGTTCAGTGGTTTGGTTTTTCCTTGGAAGTCACTTTTTAACATGTCTTTTTGCAGGGTCCATAATCCTGGGGCAAGAGGCTGGCAAACAGGCCGCTCCAAGTACCAGTGGCGAGGTTACTTTCGCCACAAGGCCTATATTTTGTGCACTGCAACATATGTTTTTTTATTCCCTAAACGCGATGCACTGCAAGCCTGGTGTTCCCATTACAAACCAAAAATCATTGTGCCCTCAGAATCATGGTGTCAGGGTTTCTTTGCTGTTTTAAACAGCAACCCTTTCTCTTTCAGTGAATGAGTTTTCAGCTGCAATTACTATGAGCTCCTTCTGCTTGTTGCCACGGTTACTCACCTGAGAGTAGTAATCAACCCTGCTGCTAATCAGTTCTGCCTATTTAAGCAGCAAATCCCAGAACCTCCTTGCCCTTGCGTGGTTTCCTGTTTCCCAGAAGTCTCCTTGTTCCTGTGTTTCCTGTTGTTCCTGGTTCCTGACTCCGGCCTTGTTCCTGACTCCGCTGCTCTCCGTGCTCCTGATCCTGGCTTGTCTGACTACCCGCTCTGGTGACTGACCCCTGCTTGATTCCTGGACTTGCTTTTATTATTTATTTGTTATTTATTAATAAAGGTGTGTTTGCATCTACTTCTGTCTCTGACAGTGACAAAGTTCACTTCATGATTTATTTGCTGTCTGAAAAGGCCCTAGCTTGGACAAAACCTCTCTGGGAGGCAGAGAAGCCTATTATTTACAATTACCCTGAATTTGTTGCGTCCTTCAAAAGGGTTTTTGATATTCCAGCTCGCTCCACCCCTACTGCCAAACTACTCATGTCTAATGCTCAGGGCACAAAAACTATTGTCGAGTATGCCAGTGAATTCCGTACCATGGCAGCAGAAGGTGGCTGGAACAACGAGACTCTCGTGGCTGCCTTTGCACAGGGTCTCTCCGATGTGTTTAAAAATGAGATTGCAGCCAGAGAATTACCTAAAGATCTCGAGGAACTGATATCATTTGTCACCCTCATTGATATCAGACTCCGAGAGAGATCCTCATCCAGGGAGCGCCTGCGGAGGCCTCTTGTAGATTTGGCACCGAGCTTTTCTTGCCCACCCAAACCTCCCTCACCTCCCATGCCTCATGGTCCTGAGTCCTCTGTCTGTGTGGAGCCAAGGCAGTTAGGCTTCTCACGCCTCTCGGTCGAGGAGAGAGCCTTTAGGAGGAGGGAGGGTCTGTGCCTATACTGCGGTCACCACGGTCACATGTTAAAGTTTTGCCCGATTCATCCGGCAAAGGGCCCGCACCCAAGATACTGTCAGGGGCAGATCTTGGGTGGTCTTTCTGCAGACCCAGAGATATGTGTGGGCAAACCCTTGGTGCCTATTATCCTCTCCTGGCCTGATTCATCCATTAAAACCCGGGCATTTCTTGATTCTGGGTCCGCAGGCTTGTTTATAGATTGTGCATTTGCATCAAAGCACTCTATACCCTTACAGTCTCGCAACTTTCCACTAGCCTTCGAAGCCATCGATGGCAGACCAATACAGCCAACCCACGTGACCCAAGAAACCGTGCCCATATCTCTGGCTGTAGGGGCTCTACATCATGAGACGATCCAGTTCCAGGTCATTTCCTCTCCATATTACCAGGTTGTTTTGGGATACCCTTGGTTACAGAAGCATAACCCCACAATTGATTGGCGCAAAGCTGAGATATTATCATGGTCCCAGCAATGCACATTTTCCTGTCTCCAGAAACCGGTCAAAGTTTTGGGCACATGTTCTGCCTCTTCCTTACCCGCTGAGTACCAAGAATTCCAAGATGTATTTGACAAAGGTCAAGCCAGCGTTCTGCCACCACACCGTCCGTATGACTGTGGTATCGAACTCCAACCTGGTGCCAATCCTCCCCGTGGCCGGATTTACCCACTGTCTGTAGCAGAGAATCGAGCCATGGAGGAGTATGTTACCGATGCACTGTCTAAGGGTTTTATTCGGAAGTCATCTTCTCCTGCCGGGGCCGGCTTTTTCTTTGTAAAGAAAAAAGATGGCAAGTTGAGACCCTGTATCGACTATAGGGGTCTCAATCGCATTACTATTAAGAATGCCTACCCCATTCCATTAATCACGGAGTTATTTGACCGCCTCAAGGGAGCAACGGTCTTCACCAATCTTGATCTGAGAGGGGCATATAATCTCGTCCGGATAAAAGAGGACCACAAATGGAAAACCGCATTTAACACCAGGAGCGGCCATTACGAATACCTAGTAATGCCCTTTGGTCTTTGCAATGCTCCCGCGGTTTTCCAAGAATTTATAAATGACGTCCTGCGAGATATGCTGCAGCAATGTGTGGTGGTTTATCTTGATGATATTCTTATCCATTCCACATCTCTCGAGAACCATCACGCAGATGTTTCTCGTGTTCTACAGAGACTTAGAGAAAATAATCTGTTCTGCAAATTGGAAAATGTGAATTTAACTGCAAACAGGTCACATTCTTGGGATATGTTATCTCAGATGCTGGATTCTCTATGGATCCTGAGAAACTTTTGGCTGTACTAAAATGGCCTCGACCTACGGGTCTTCGCTCTATACAACGTTTTCTGGGCTTCGCCAATTATTATCGGAAGTTCATACGCAACTTTTCTTCCTTGGTTAAACCTCTCACGGACATGACCAGGAGAGATGCTGATCCACAGCATTGGTCACAAGAAGCCATTACTGCCTTTGAGTCTCTCAAAGTCGCCTTTGCTGCTGCTCCTATACTGGCACACCCTAACCCTGCCTTACCATTCATTCTTGAAGTCGATGCGTCTGAGACAGGAGTAGGCGCCCTCCTGTCTCAACGTCCTAACCCTGAGAGCTCCAGGCATCCGTGCAGGTATTTCTCGAGGAAATTGAACCCGGCGGAATGCAATTACCAGATTGGTGATAGAGAACTTCTAGCCATAATTTCAGCTCTCAGAGAATGGAGGCACCTTCTTGAGGGTACATCAGTGCCAATCCTCATTCTCACAGACCACAAGAATCTTACATATCTTTCCAAAGCTAAGCGGCTTTCCCCCCGGCAAGCTAGATGGGCTCTCTTCCTATCAAGATTCAATTATGTGGTTTCTTACTTGCCCGGTACTAAAAACATTCGGGCTGATGCCTTGTCTCGACAGTTCTCCATCTAGAGAGGTGATAACCCCTACTCCTGTGATTCCTCCGGACCATATACTGGCAACCATCCGTACTAACTTCACCTCACCCCTAGGCGAGGAGATTCTGGCTGCACAAATTAATGCTCCTCCAGAGAAACCTAATGGCTGTTGTTTTGTACCTATTAACCTCCGTACGAAACTATTGAGTACATACCACGACCCCAAAGCAGCTGGACAGGCAAAAAACAGTTAATCTGGTCTGTCTCCCGGCAATTTTGGTGACCTAGTCTCCGTTCGGATGTCACCGCTTTAGTAGCTGCCTGTCCTGTGTGCGCTCAAAATAAAACCCCACGACGCCCTCCAGTGTGTCTCCTGCAAACCATACCTAATGGTGAACGACCCTGGACCCACTTGTCAGTGTTTTTTATCGTAGATCTTCCGGTCTCCCGTGGCAATACAGTCGTTCTCATGGTTGTTGACCGATTCTCGAAGATGTCGCATTGCATTCCCTTGAAAAAAACTACCAACTTCCCAGGAACTTGCAACAATTTTTGCTCGGGAGGTCTTTCGTTTGCATGGGTTACCCAAAGTGATAGTCTCAGATAGGGGTAGCCAGTTCGTGTCCAGATTTTGGAGAGCCTTTTGTACAGAAATGGGAATTCAGCTTTCCTTCTCCTCGGCCTACCACCCGCAATCCAATGGTGCAGCGGAACGAGCTAACCAAACACTGGAACAGTTTCTGCGTTGCTACATTTCTGACCACCAGAACAACTGGTCTGATCTGCTACCCTGGGCGGAGTTTGCCCACAATACTGCGATTAATGCCTCCTCCCGGCTATCCCCATTCCTGGCAAACTATGGGTTTCAATCGTCCATTTGCCTGATACGTTCTTGCCACAGGCAACCTACGCCTCCGTGTTCCCTCACAAAAACTGGCACCCCGATACGTTGGGCCATTTCGGATACTTCGAAGGGTTAACCCTGTAGCCTATGCACTTGACCTTCCTGCTAATATGCGCATCTCAAATGTTTTCCATGTTTCCCTCTTGAAACCGTTGGTTTGTAATCGCTACACCCCCTCAATGCCACGTCCACGTCCTGTTCTGGTTGACAATCATGAGGAATATGAAATACGCAGCATCATTGACTCACGGGTCTTCAGAGGCCAGATCCAATACTTGGTGCACTGGAAAGGATACGGTCCAGAGGAACGCTCCTGGGTTCCAGCCTCTGATGTCCATGCATCATCCCTCCTTCGTTCCTATCATGCCCGGACCCACCAGCAGAGATGGGGGGAGTCGTTGAGGGGGAGGTACTGTCAGGGTTTCTTTGCTGTTTTAAACAGCAACCCTTTCTGTTTCAGTGAATGAGTTTTTAGCTGCAATTACTATGAGCTCCTTCTGCTTGTTGCCACGGTTACTCACCTGAGAGTAGTAATCAACCCTGCTGCTAATCAGTTCTGCCTATTTAAGCAGCAAATCCCAGAACCTCCTTGCCCTTGCGTGGTTTCCTGTTTCCCAGAAGTCTCCTTGTTCCTGTGTTTCCTGTTGTTCCTGGTTCCTGACTCCGGCCTTGTTCCTGACTCCGCTGCTCTCCGTGCTCCTGATCCTGGCTTGTCTGACTACCCGCTCTGGTGACTGACCCCTGCTTGATTCCTGGACTTGCTTTTGTTATTTATTTGTTTTTATTAATAAAGGTGTGTTTGCATCTACTTCTGTCTCTGTCTGGTTCCTGGTCCCTGACACATGGTTAACAACTAAATACCAGACTCTGCCATTGCAATACAGGGTTATTCATGTTTTAGAAATTACATTGCAAAGAGAGGAGGAGGCATTGTTATTTATGTTGACAATTCCATAAAGTTTACCCCCTTACTGTCAGGGTACCTGTAGTCTCTACCTCCGAGAGAGGTAGAGACTTAGACGTCTATCCGTCCGGACGGGCTGTTTCCTTTGTTCCTCGCGGCCGGCATTTACGTGACCGGGTGGACCGCGAGGAACGTTGTTTTGTTTCCGAACACCAGGACGATTGGGTTGGTTTGATTCCTTGGGCGGAGTTTGCACACAACAATCTCGTTTGTGATTCTCCTCGTTCAAGCCCCTTCTTCATGAATTATGGCTTTCATCCATCTATTCTTCCTTCGGCTTCTTCTTCCCAGGGGGTGCCGTCGGTTAATGTTCATGTTGCCAATTTGAGGAAGTTGTGGGACCAAACTCGACAAATTCTTCTGCACAATTCTATGCTGGTTAAGAAACACGCTGATAAACGTAGAAGGGCGGCTCCGGTGTTTGTTCCAGGTGATAGAGTATGGTTGAGTACAAGAAACATCCGTTTAAAAGTGCCTTCCATGAAGTTCGCTCCTCGTTATATTGGACCTTACAGAGTGCTAACTCGAATTAACCCAGTTGCGTATCGTCTAGCTCCTCCAACTGCCTTACGCATCCCTAACTCATTTCATGTTTCATTGCTGAAACCACTAGTCTGCAACAGATTTTCCTCCACAACATCCTCTCCTCGCCCTGTTTAGGTGGAGGGTCAGGAGGAGTATGAGGTTAACTCTATTATCGAATCTCGAATCTCCCGGGGGAGAGTACAATATCTGGTCGATTGGAAGGGATATGGTCCTGAGGAGAGGAGTTGGGTACCTCAAGAGGATGTTCATGCTCCTCGTCTCCGCAGGGCGTTTCACTCCCGCTTCCCATCTCGTCCCGGTTCCTTCCGCCCGGTGGGTGTATCTGAGAGGGGGGGTACTGTCAGGGTACCTGTAGTCTCTACCTCCGAAAGAGGTAGAGACTTAGACGTCTATCCGTCCGGACGGGCTGTTTCCTTTGTTCCTCGCGGTCCACCCGGTCACGTAAATGCCGGCCGCGAGGGAGTCACTTCCTTTTGTAGCATGACGTCCGGAAACCGACGTCATGACGCCAACCCGGAACGACCTGTCACTCAATCCTTCAGAGACTAATCAGGACTTGTCGGAGGCGTGTCTACCCTTCCTAGTCAGGGTATTTAAACATGCTTCTCCCATTTGCTCATTGTCCTGTCGTGGTTCTAGTCTGCCTAGTCACACAGTGCTCTTGTATTTCAGTTATCCCTTTGGTTCCGACCCGGCTTGTTTGACTTACTCTGCTATTTCTCTGTTACCCTTGACCCGGCTTGTTCCTCGCTTACCTGTCTTCTCGTTCCCTTGACCTCGGCTTGTCTCTGACTATTCTCTATTATCTCCGTACGTTAGTCCGGCCATTCTAAGGTCCGGTATACGTATCCTGTACCTGTTTGTACTCTGCGTGTTGGATCCCTGTCCCGATCCTGACATTACGACAGGGCCAATGGATCCTGCAAGTACAAACACTCAGCTTGGTCCTTCTGATCCTAGGTTCGAAGCCATGGAGCACAGAATGGATCAGATGGCCCTAGCACTACAGGCGTTATTGTCTCGTGCTAATAACCCGCCAGAGGAGACGCGTACCACTTCTATTTCTCCTGTGAGCTCAGGCCTAGAGGTAGTCACTGTAGGCGCCTCTTCCCGTATTACACCACCAGTACGTTATGGTGGCTCACCTGAGAAGTGTCGTGGTTTCCTAAACCAGATCAGTATCCACTTTGAATTACAACCTCGCTCCTATCCTACAAATAGGGCGAAGGTTGGATTTATTATCACCTTACTCATTGAGAAAGCTCTGTGATGGGCCAACCCATTATGGGAGAATGATAACCCATTGGTATATAACTATAATGCCTTTGTAGCTGCCTTTAGAAGAACTTTTGACCCTCCTGGTAGAAAGGTCAATGCAGCTAGATTACTGTTGCGCCTGAGACAAGAGAACCGAACTCTTGTGGATTATGCACTAGAGTTCAGGTCTTTGGCGGCAGAAGTTAAGTGGAACGAGCAGGCATATATAGATGTATTTTTGAATGGGCTATCAGATGTAATCCTCGACGAGGTTGCTACTAGAGAGCTTCCTGAAAATTTGGAGGATTTAATTTCATTCATTTCTCGTATTGATGAGCGTTTAAGAGAGAGACAGAACACTCGAGAGAGGAACCTTAGACCTTCATTTAAATTAGCTCCCGCATTTCAAAGTCCTGATTCCACTACCTCACTATGTCCTGAACCTATGCAGATAGGCAATACTCGCCTCTCAGAGGAGGAGAGACAGTACAGGAGAAGGGAGGGATTATGTATGTATTGTGGAGTCAGAGGTCACTTACGCCTGAATTGTCCTAATCGTTCGGGAAACGCTCGCACCTAAGTTTCTCTAGAGGACAGGCCTTGGGTGTTTCTATTTTGTCCTCTATGCATAATTATAAAGATCACAGGCTTCTGCTACCAGTTTCTTTAACTTGGGAAAAGGGAGTACTAAGGACCATGGCTTTGATAGATTCCGGTGCTGCTGAGAATTTTATCGATCAAGCCTTTGCTACTAAACACACTATCCCATCCCAGTTAAGGGATACACCCTTGGCCGTTGAGGCCATAGATGGTAGACCTTTACTTGAGCCTGTTATCTTTTGTGAGACCATTCCAGTTAGCTTAACTGTTGGTATCTTACATTTATTGGAGGGGACCTTACATCCTGTTACTATTTTAACGGATCACAAGAACTTGTCTTATATTGGGGAAGCTAAGCGACTGTCCGCCAGACAAGCTCGTTGGTCCTTATTCCTGACCCACTTCAATTATGTGCTTACTTATAGACCTGGTTCTAAGAACTCCAAAGCCGATGCTTTGTCTCGCCAATATGAACCTTCTACTATATCTGAACCGGTTCTTTCCTCTATAGTTCCGAAATGCAATATTATCGCCAACACGAATCTCAGGATTCACTCTCCGTTACTTGCCGAGATCATAAAACTGCAACATCTAGCTCCTAAACAGACTCCTGAAGGTCAACGTTTCGTTCCTCCTGCTCTTCAACTGGAACTGTTGCAATGTTTCCACAACAGCAAGGTGGCTGGACATCCTGGCATTCGCAAGACATGTGCTTTGATCTCTAAGGACTTCTGGTGGCCTGATTTACGGAAAGATATTAAAGATTTCATCGGTGCATGTGAGGTTTGTACTAAGACCAAGCAACCTCATACGCTTCCATGTGGATTTCTGCACCCCTTAGAGGTTCCAGAGAAGCCATGGTCCTGTTTGGCTATGGACTTTATTGTCGATTTACCTAGCTCTAAAAAACAGACTGTTATCCTCACCGTGGTTGACAGATTCACCAAGATGGCTCACTTCGTTCCTCTGCCTAAACTCCCGTCTTCTCCCGAATTGGCGGAGATATTCGCAAGGGAGATTTTTTGTTTACATGGGATACCCTCCCAAATTGTATCTGACAGAGGTTCCCAATTTGTTTCACGTTTTTGGAGGTCCTTCTGCTCTCAACTGGGTATCAAATTGAATTTCTCTTCTGCCTATCATCCTCAGTCTAACGGAGCTGCTGAACGCACCAACCAAAAGGTTGAACAATATTTACGTTGTTTTGTTTCCGAACACCAGGACGATTGGGTTGGTTTGATTCCTTGGGCGGAGTTTGCACACAACAATCTCGTTTGTGATTCTCCTCGTTCAAGCCCCTTCTTCATGAATTATGGCTTTCATCCATCTATTCTTCCTTCGGCTTCTTCTTCCCAGGGGGTGCCGTCGGTTAATGTTCATGTTGCCAATTTGAGGAAGTTGTGGGACCAAACTCGACAAATTCTTCTGCACAATTCTATGCTGGTTAAGAAACACGCTGATAAACGTAGAAGGGCGGCTCCGGTGTTTGTTCCAGGTGATAGAGTATGGTTGAGTACAAGAAACATCCGTTTAAAAGTGCCTTCCATGAAGTTCGCTCCTCGTTATATTGGACCTTACAGAGTGCTAACTCGAATTAACCCAGTTGCGTATCGTCTAGCTCCTCCAACTGCCTTACGCATCCCTAACTCATTTCATGTTTCATTGCTGAAACCACTAGTCTGCAACAGATTTTCCTCCACAACATCCTCTCCTCGCCCTGTTTAGGTGGAGGGTCAGGAGGAGTATGAGGTTAACTCTATTATCGAATCTCGAATCTCCCGGGGGAGAGTACAATATCTGGTCGATTGGAAGGGATATGGTCCTGAGGAGAGGAGTTGGGTACCTCAAGAGGATGTTCATGCTCCTCGTCTCCGCAGGGCGTTTCACTCCCGCTTCCCATCTCGTCCCGGTTCCTTCCGCCCGGTGGGTGTATCTGAGAGGGGGGGTACTGTCAGGGTACCTGTAGTCTCTACCTCCGAAAGAGGTAGAGACTTAGACGTCTATCCGTCCGGACGGGCTGTTTCCTTTGTTCCTCGCGGTCCACCCGGTCACGTAAATGCCGGCCGCGAGGGAGTCACTTCCTTTTGTAGCATGACGTCCGGAAACCGACGTCATGACGCCAACCCGGAACGACCTGTCACTCAATCCTTCAGAGACTAATCAGGACTTGTCGGAGGCGTGTCTACCCTTCCTAGTCAGGGTATTTAAACATGCTTCTCCCATTTGCTCATTGTCCTGTCGTGGTTCTAGTCTGCCTAGTCACACAGTGCTCTTGTATTTCAGTTATCCCTTTGGTTCCGACCCGGCTTGTTTGACTTACTCTGCTATTTCTCTGTTACCCTTGACCCGGCTTGTTCCTCGCTTACCTGTCTTCTCGTTCCCTTGACCTCGGCTTGTCTCTGACTATTCTCTATTATCTCCGTACGTTAGTCCGGCCATTCTAAGGTCCGGTATACGTATCCTGTACCTGTTTGTACTCTGCGTGTTGGATCCCTGTCCCGATCCTGACACTTACAAAACTTTAGCCATCCGGCCACCTTTGATTTCCTTTCTGGCACAATTGAGATCCCGTGCAGTAAATCAATTATTGTTGCAGGAATCTACCGCCCACCTTGCTCCCCAGTGCATTCCCTATCTGACATAGCCCATCTCCTTAGTGAAACCATAGCTAAAAACCCAAAAAGTGAACTGTTGGTCTTTGGAGATTTTACTGTTGATTGGCTGAATCCTAAAAATAATAGTTCTTGCTTGCTGTTTAAGACTTTGCCTGCTAACACAATTAATCTCCTCCCCAACTCACATAAATATTAATCCAGGAGGCAGGTGTTCTCCCTAACAGTTTCAGTGATCACTGTTTAGTGTACTGTGTGCGCAAAATAAAGGTTACTAAATCCTCTCCCAAGGTTGAACATGAAAAATTGTATGAACTCATATTTTAAGTTCAGTCAATTTTTCATGTTCATTTGCATGTCTGTTCTTATATCCTCTAGTGAGTTTATGTCACTTAATACTTCAGAGTCTATATACTAGATTTGAGGGTGATATATCAGCAGACTAAGGGTTAATCACAGACTAGCTTAACAGACCGAAGAGTATATAATGGAAAGAAGAATCATTGATGCCATCCTCTGATGAAGTGATCGTAGATCACGAAACGCGTTAGGCGTCCTGTTACTCGGTTACCAAGAGTGAGCATACTGGAATGCATCCAGAGCCACAGTGGAATGCACATGGCCGATATCAAGTGTTGTGTCAGCACGAGGAGGTCCGGATGCACTCCCATCCGGCCGGCAAGAGAGTGACACTGACATCTCTGGACCCCCGGTCTGTAAACCAGATATCTATTGCTTGCTCACTTGGAACAATCTTTTATATCAGTCTTTTATATATATATATATATATATATATATATATATATATATATATATATATATATATATCTATATATATATATACATATATATATATCTATATCTATATATATATATATATATATATATATATATATATATATATATATATATATATAGATATAGATATATATATATGTATATATATATATAGATATATATATATATATATATATATGTGTGGATTGTTGACAGTTTTATTTGTACTAATAAATCTTTTAATTGGTACACTGTCTGCTGCACTATATAATAGACATAAGGATTTTAACCCCATGTAGGACAGGAGTAATTTTATTGCAGTCTTGTTTTGACTCATCATATTAAATGTGTATTGGTTCCTCACTTCACACATACCATGACAGACACACACACCATGACAGACACACACACACCATGACACACACCATGACACACACACACCATGACAGACACACACACCATGACAGACACACACACCTTGACAGACACACACACACATACACACACCTTGACAGACACACACACACCTTGACAGACACACACACCATGACAGACACACACACACCATGACAGACACACACCATGACAGACACACACACACATACACACACACCTTGACACACACACACCTTGACAGACACACACACACACCTTGACAGACACACACCTTGACAGACACACACCTTGACATACACACACACCCCATGACACAGACACACACACACACACACACACACATCATGACAGTCAGACACACACTAACACAGACACACACTAACACAGACACACACACACACACACATCATGATAGACAGAGAGACAGACACACACCATGACACAGACACACACACATCATGACAGACAGACACATACCATGACACAGACACACATCATGACAGACAGGCAGACACACACACACACACACACACATCATGACAGATAGACATACACTCATCATAGCACAGACACACACACATCATGACAGTCACACACACACACACACACACACACACATACACACATCATGACATAGAAGCACACATCATGACACAGATACACACACACACACATCATGACAGACAGACAGACTCACACACACCATGACAGACACACACACACACACACACACACACATACACACACAGACATACAAACATCATGACAGACAGACACACACCATGACACAGACACACACACACATACACTCACACTGACACATAATATAGCTACCTGTGGGCGACCGGCCAGGAAGTCATGCATGGCAGACAGATGGGTCAGGTGTGCTGGCTGTTCTGGCTCTGCTCCCCAGCGTGCAGCTTAATGAGACCGGAGCTGGAATATGACGTCATATTCCGGCCCCGTTCTTATTAAGTACCGTGCGAGGGCAGGGAAGCAGAACCAGAACAGCCAGCTCCCCCATGCGGTTGCCAGAAGAGCTCCCAAATGCGGCCGCCAGAAGAACCAGCTGTCTGTCCGGCCCCAGGTGCCAACGGCCCACCGGGATATTTCTCGGTATCCCGGTGGGCCAGTCCGGCCCTGTTAACGAATCCTTGGTGTCTGGATACATACCCAAACTTTGGAAGACTGCACAAGTAGTGCCTATCCATAAAAGTGGTGAAACTACTTTGATTTCTAACTATTGCCCAATATCATTGTTCCCAGTATTGTCAAAAAAATATGTCCATACACAACTATGTGAGTATTATCAACAATCTATCTGACCCATGAACATCGGGTTTTCGCCCTTAATTACTAGACTACAAATCTTAAAAGTTTGCAATGACATCCAAACTGGCATGGAACAAGGAGACCTAACTGGAGCTATTTTCCTTAATTTTGAAAAGGCCTTTGACACAGTATAGCACGACATTCTACTGCACCAACTCAAATACTCAGGTATTGGTGAGTGTCTGCTAACCTGGTTTTGATCATATGTATCGGATCGCTCACAATATGTGTCCATATCTGACAGCAACTCCCTTCCTCTCCCAGTCATGTGTGGTGTTCCCCAAGGTTCCATTTTTGGCCCCCTAATATTCACATTATTTACAAATGATCTGTCTAATGTCTGCAAATCTTCAAATGTACACATGTAAGCAGACGACACAGTAATCTATGCAAATCCAATCTACAGCAGCTTGAGGCTGTGCTCCAAGACCAATTTACAGAGGTAGAAAAATGGATTGCAAAAAACAAACACTAAACACTGATAAAACTGCACCGCAATTATGGAACGACCTCCCGTACACTTTCAAATCTTCCCTAAGCCTAAAGTCCTTTAAGAGATCCCTCTCTACATTAAAAATAAGGTGGAAGAGTCAGCATTAAATAACAGAGATATGAGCAGTGACCCAAAAAAGGGAATCCCTCAAGACCCTTTGTAGAACAAACTAGAGGAGGTGAAGGGGGTAAGGGCTGTGCTAAAGTTAAAACCAGTAGTCTATGACAGTAGAAACCAGATAGACAACATGGATAGACAACAACAAGTAGGCCTATATAAATGGTAAAAAGTCCCACTTAAAACAACAGAAACAAGATAAAAGAAAGTCCGTCCAGGTGATAAAATATGATAAAAAAAAATCATATAAAAGTCTCACTGGTATGACTGGATAGAGTATGGGTACAGTCCTCAGGAGTTGATCCGTCCGGGTTTTAAGTTATCCGTATATGTGAAGACAAAAATAAAAACACGACAAACTGCCGATAGTGAAGTATTGTAAGATCCAAAGGTAAAATAAATAAAATGGAGGTTTTACACTCAAAATTGGAAGAGCTTTGGCCAGCTCTAGGATGAAGGGCGTTTAGCGGTATAATCCCTGCTAAGGGATATACTGCAGGGAGATGTCCGTCAATCCGGCCTGGTAATGCAGTACTCCATGATATATAAAAAAAACAGCAATAGTGCTCTCAGTGTATACGAGATGGGTAAAATAAAATATACTCACAAGTGTAGAGCAGAGGGTACTGCTCTATTAATACAGTGCTGGTGCAATTATCCCCACCTAGGATTTCTTGAGTCATGGTACAGTAAAAAATGCCAGGAAAAGTAAAAGTAAAAAGTGCATATAAAACAGAATAAAATGAAGGACAAGGTCCTGTAAAAAAGGTAACAAAAAACTTTTATTGCTTAAAATACACAATTTAAAACCATTAACGTGTTTCACCTTTAAGGCTTTATCAAGATGATAGCATTATACCTGGCATGAGAACTTATTTATAAGGATATGTAATATTAAAATTGGCGCCAACAATCAGATCAGCCAATGGAAAACAAATATTTAAAACCATATTTAAACCATATATAGAACAGATGCTGCTTATACAGTTTGATAAAGTAATCGAATAGGCACTGTGTGGTATAATTATATGGTATACTAAAATATGTAAAACGAGGCTTATGTAAGAAGATATGAGTAAAAATAAAGTGTCACGTGACCGGCATAATTCGGAGCAGAGCTCCTTGGGAAATGTAGTTTAGCCGGTCAGAGTGAGCATAGGAGAGAGGGCGGCAAGCGGCTCGCTCTCGCCTACAGAAACAAGCCGCTAGCACAAGGGAAGGGGCTACAGGTTCGCTCCCACAGGGGGAGGGGCTACAGGGGAGGTGTATGCAACTCACTGCCAACGGCACAAAAGATTAGTGCCATTGGAGATGAAGATAAGGGCTCAGATTGCTATTGTAATAGGATGTATACATGTCCCTTAGTTAGAATAAAATATATAAGGGAATGTATAGCCCCATAAATATATATACACATGGAAGATTGACTGGAATAAAACATGCAAAGGGATATATAGTCACAAGAGTATATACATACATATGGAAGGTTACTATTTAAACAGGAGGAGAGATAATGTAAATAATAAAAATACATGAGAAGGATACATACATACTGCAGCTTGCTTACTTAAATATTAAAAAGCATATCTTTAATTACATAACAAGGACACATGGGCATTCAAGCAGATAAATTACATTTTTCATATTGCAACTTATAAATTCCTTATTGTTGTAAGTTGTTTTGGTCCTATTTGCGGTAAATTGCGTCAACTTGGATGGTAATGTGGAATCAGTGTATCAGTGTAGTCATAGACTACTGGTTTTAACTTTTAGCGCCGCCCTTACCCCCTTCACCTTCACAATCGCTCTCTACATACCTCAAAACAGAATGCACGTGTCATGGTTGATTATATATTTCCTACCTGTTCTATGTTAAATTTTGTATATATTGTATTATTATTGTTTTTGTATTTTATTGTACCCTGTTGTATCAATGCAATGATTTGTGGACCCAGGACATGCTTGAAAACAAGAGAAATCTTCATGTATCTTTCCTAGTAAAATATTTTATAAATAAATAAATTGCGGTGCTCTGTAGGAAAATGAGGATCCCACCCCTTTATTTTTGTATTGTGATATGCTAATACAATTGTTGATCATTTTCCGCGTTAATTGGATTCATGTTCTTATTATCTAGCATGAAGGCTTTCAACGGCTCTCCATGTTTATGCTTCAATAGACCAGTTGTTAAGGTTCTTGTTTGTTATGTTAACTGTAACTGAACTGTCCATTGATGATATGTATGGATGCCTTTAAAGTACCAAATATACATGCCTTCCTCTGACACTCACATGGCAGGTGGTATTAAAAGCATTACTTTGCAATGCATTAACCTTTTAGAGCAGCATGAAGCTATTAGTGTCAGTCTTTGTACCTCTTCATTCATTATATGGTTTTGTGAGAGATAAAACCTACAATTTTCTCATGTTTAGCTAAATAGTGTCCCTCTCTCCAAATAAGTATAGTAATATTTGTCTTACAGTATAATTTACATCCCCTTTAGCTTTAAATACTGATTTCAGATACTCCTGTTTATTAAAGGGTTTAGATTCATTTTCTTTAGAGCTTCTCTAATGTCATTGTTCCTCAGGCTGTATATTATTGGATTAAGCATTGGAGTCACCACTGTAAAAAACATAGACAGTATTTTGCTTGTCAACAATGATCTTTCATTAGTTGGAACAGTGTAAATGCTCATGAGAGTCCCGTAGTATATGGAAACAACAGTCAAATGGGAGCTGCAGGTAGAGAAGGCTTTCTTTTTCCCACTAATTGATGGAATTTTAGCAACAGTGAGAGCAATATAGACATATGACACAATTACTATTGCAAAAGGTGTAACAATGACAGGGACTGATAGGAATAGAGCTTCTACATGTAATATTAAGGTATCAGAACATGAAAGCTTCAAGAGTGGATCAGTATCACAAAAGAAATTATCAATAATGTTAGGTCCACAAAATACCAGCTGAGTTATTGGCAATTCAATTAATAATGCCATAAAAAAGCCTAACACCCAAGATATAACTATTAATTTAATGCAAAATGCATGGTCCATTATAGAGTTATATTGCAGGGGGTTACAGATGGCCAAATATCGATCATAAGACATCACCGTTAACAAAAAACATTCTAAAGCTTCAAAAGCACCGAAGAAGTAGTTTTGAGTTATACACGCTTTAAGAGATATAATACCTCCTTCATGATTGACGATGGAAAGCATATGAGGTGCAATATTTGTTGTCAACAAAATATCTGATATGGACATTTGAGTAAGAAAGAAATACATTGGAAAATGAAGGTGTCTGAAACATGACACCAACACGATGATGAGGAAATTTCCAGATATTGTCAAACAATAAACAACAAGAATTATAGAAAATAATAAATGTCTGTGAAGGTGATGAAATCCCAATAGATTTATCTCAGTGACCATTGTGTGATTCTCCATGTGTATTGTCTATAGATAAAAAAAAGAATGTTTCATATTATACTTTGACAGCAGTTCTAACAGTGGATCATACCATTGCTTATAATGTATATAAATTGGCATTGCTACAATATATCAGTATACCAGCAATAACCTATTCCCCTAAACAGTGTAAATATTGGCTTGATTTCATCTTGTCTTTCAAAGCAAAACAAACGCTTGTAAAAAAAAAGATCTGTTTACCTTCCCATCTGCTTTAACAATGGTATTCACTAGACTTATTGGGAACTAGGAAAGCTTGGTTCAGTCAAATAATCATCCTACAATTGTGATGTTTTTGGGATATCCAATACTTGTTTATGTGACTATTTAAATAACTGGAGGTTTTTAGTACCATGCCATGCCACGTCAAGGAAAACCTCCTAGGAAAATCCTACACTTAGAATTCACCTTGCTTCTTTCAACTTTAGGTAAAAACCTCTAATTAGTGTTGTCGCGAACCCGCAAATTTTAAAACCAACAGGGACTCTTTCTGGCCACAAAAGTGATGGAAAAGTTGTTTCAAGGGGACTAACACCTGGACTGTGGCATGCCGGAGGGGGATCCATGGCAAAACTCCCATGGAAAATTACACAGTTGATGCAGAGTCTGCTTTTAATCCATAAAGGGCAGAAATCACCTAACATTGACACCTGTCCTCAAAGCCCCTGATACACACTGACACAGAGCAGAATAGAGACTGTTCCCCGTCCTCAGAGACCATGATACACACTGACACAGAGCAGAATAGAGACTGTTACCCCTACATAGGGTCACTTGGCAGATATGGCGGGGTCGTGGGAGGGGGAGGATGACTTTCACCTCTTCCCTGTTAGATTCCCGTTGTGCTGTGACATCACCCTTATACGCTGTGTAAAGCATACTATTTAATTTGATCAGCATGGCCACTTGAGTTTTTATAGTTTTCACGCTGCTTGTAGTTTATATATGGTTCACAAAAATCAAACAAACGATAAAGTAAACATGTAAGGATTCAGAATATTCTTTCAAACCCTTACACATTATGTGTACATATTTTTTGTATTAAGTTTGTGGCTTTAAAGAGGTTCACGTTGTTTCTATGATGTGCATAACATGTTCTTGTAAATGTTTGTTAAATTTGTCCTGGAATTGTAATTTTTCAATCTGAATAAAGATAGTCAAATCCCTGATACACACTGACACAGAGCAGAATAGGGACTGTTCCCCCTACATAGGGTCACTTGGCAGATATGGATTGACACCTATCCTAATGATCCCTGATACACACTGACACAGAGCAGAATAGAGACTGTTCCCCCTACATAGGGTCACTTGGCAGGTATGGATTGACACCTGTCCTCAAAGCCCCTGATACACACTGACACAGAGCAGAATAGAGACTGTTCCCTGTCCACAGAGACCATGATACAAACTGACACAGAGCAGAATAGAGACTGTTCCCCGTCCACAGAGACCATGATACACACTGACACAGAGCAGAATAGAGACTGTTCCCCCTACATAGGGTCACTTGGCAGGTATGGATTGGCACCTGTCCTCAAAGCCCCTGATACACACTGACACAGAGCAGAATAGAGACTGTTCCCTGTCCACAGAGACCATGATACAAACTGACACAGAGCAGAATAGAGACTGTTCCCCGTCCACAGAGACCATGATACACACTGACACAGAGCAGAATAGAGACTGTCCCCCCTACATAGGGTCACTTGGCAGGTATGGATTGACACCTGTCCTCAAAGCCCCTGATACACACTGACACAGAGCAGAATAGAGACTGTTCCCTGTCCACAGAGACCATGATACACACTGACACAGAGCAGAATAGAGACTGTTAACCGTCCACAGAGACCATTATACACACTGACACAGAGCAGAATAGAGACTGTTCCCCGTGCACAGAGACCATGATACACACTGCCACAGAGCAGAATAGGGACTGTTCCCCCTACATAGGGTCACTTGGCAGGTATGGATTGACACCTGTCATCAAAGCCCCTGATACACACTGACACAGAGCAGAATAGAGACTGCTCCCTGTCCACAGAGTCCATGATACACACTGACACAGAGCAGAATAAAGACTGTTCCCCGTCCACAGAGTCCATGATACACACTGACACAGAGCAGAATAGAGACTGTTCCCCGTCCACAGAGACCATGATACACACTGACACAGAGCAGAATAGAGACTGTTCCCCGTCCACAGAGACCATGATACACACTGACACAGAGCAGAATAGGGACTGTTGCCCCTACATAGGGTCACTTGGCAGGTATGGATTGACACCTGTCCTCAAAGCCCCTGATACACACTGACACAGAGCAGAATAGAGACTGTTCCCTGTCCACAGAGACCATGATACACACTGACACAGAGCAGAATAGAGACTGTTCACCGTCCACAGAGACCATGATACACACTGACACAGAGCAGAATAGAGACTGTTCCCCGTCCACAGAGCCCATGATACACACTGACACAGAGCAGAATAGGGACTGTTCCCCCTACATAGGGTCACTTGGCAGGTATGGATTGACACCTGTCCTCAAAGCCCATGATACACACTGGGGGGAGCTACGGTCCTCCCCAACCCCTGCGCGATGGGTGGGGGCCATAAATCACAATGGGGGACCTACTGTCCTCCCCCCCCCTCGGCCCCCACCCCTGCGCGGTGGGTGGGGGCCATAAATCACAATGGGGGGGGCTACTTTCCTCCCCCCCGGCCCCCATCCCTGCGCGGTGGGTGGGGGGCATAAATCACAATGGGACGGACCTACTGATAGGAGTGGAGTATTGTTCATATCAGTTTAATACCTTCCGCGTCTCCTATCAGTGGATGTGTATATGGCAGCCATTTTAGAAACCGCACACCTGGGACCCGAGCAAGGTCACCTCGTTTAAGCTGCTCTGGTTCCTTGATGAGCCAGCTGCCCGTGAGTTAACATGTCCCGTGGAGAAGCACTCTGCCCTGTAAAGCCTCACCACAAAAAAATTAAATAAATAACAGCACTCGGAGTGGTGAGTTTAGTAAATGTTCATATCAGTTTAATACCTTCCGCGTCTCCTATCAGTGGACATGTATATGGCAGCCATTTTAGGAACCGCACACCTGGGACCCGAGCAAGGTCACCTCTTTCAACAGGCGACATGATTTGGCCCTGTAAAACTATCCTGGATATTCTCTACAATTTCTATGGATATGGCATTGATTTATGTAACAGGGAGATGGAAGAAGATGCTTGGTCGGTCCTCTTACTTGAAATTTGGGGCACTGCGCGGGCAAGCTAATGTGCCACCAGATAGGAGTGGTGAGTTTAGTATTGTTCATATCAGTTTAATACCTTCCGCGTCTCCTATCAGTGGACGTGTAAATGGCAGAGATTTTTAATTGTTGAATCACCTCCTGTCAGGATCGGGACAGGGATCCAACACGCAGAGTACAAAGAGTGGAAAGGTACGTATACCGGGCCTTAGAATGGCCGGACTAACGTACCGAGAGTAAAGAATAGTCAGAGGCAAGCCGAGGTCGAGGGAACGAGAAGACAGATAAGCGAGAGACAAGCCGGGTCAAGGGATAACAGAGAAACAGGGTAGTACAACGAGCCGAGTCAAAACCAATGGAGCAAACTAGAATACCAGAGCACTGAGTGACTAGACAAGCTAGAACCACGACAGGGCAATGAGCTGAAGAAAGGAGTAAGCTTAAATACCCTGGCTCTGGATGGAAATCACGCCTCTGACAAGTACCGATTGGATATCGGACACTTGAGTGACAGATTGCTCGTGCTAGCGTCATGACGTCACGTATTGAGCGTCCTGCTAGAAAAGGACGTGGATTCCTCGCGGCCGGTGTTTAAGTGACTGGATGAACCGCGAGGAACGGAGGAAACAGCTCGCCTGGACGGATACACCACCAAGTCTCTACCTCCCTTAGAGGTAGAGGCCTCAGGTACCCTGACAGTACCCCCCCTCTCAGATACGCCCACCGGGCGGAATGAACC
Organism: Pelobates fuscus; assembly: GCF_036172605.1. NCBI lineage: Eukaryota > Metazoa > Chordata > Amphibia > Anura > Pelobatidae > Pelobates > Pelobates fuscus. Next base: position 408,566,178 of record NC_086319.1, on the reverse strand, counting down.
GGGGCGAGATGGGAAGCGAAGGTGAAATGCTCTGCGAAGGCGAGAAGCATGGACATCCTCCTGAGGTACCCAACTCCTCTCCTCAGGACCATATCCCCTCCAGTTGACCAGATATTGCAATTTTCCCCTTGAAATTCTGGAGTCAATGATGGAGTTGACCTCGTACTCCTCCCGACCCTCCACCTGAACAGGACGAGGCGAGGGGACCTTAGAGGAGAATTTGTTGCAAATGAGGGGTTTCAACAAGGAGACATGAAAAGAGTTAGGAATGCGTAAGGCAGGTGGCAGAGCAAGGCGATACGCAACCGGATTGATACGAGTGAGAACCCTGTAAGGGCCTATGTAACGAGGAGCAAATTTCATGGACGGAACTTTTAGGCGAATATTCTTAGTACTCAACCATACCCTATCCCCAGGAACAAAAACAGGAGCCGCTCTTCTATGTTTGTCAGCGTGTTTCTTGAACAGCGAGGAACTATGTAATAGAATTTGTCGAGTCTGATCCCATAATTTCTTCAGGTTGGCGACATGATCATCAACCGACGGTATCCCCTGAGAAGAGGAAACCGAAGGAAAAATCGAAGGATGAAAGCCATAGTTCATGAAGAAAGGGCTAGAGCGAGTTGAATCGCAAACAAGGTTATTGTGTGCGAACTCCGCCCAAGGAATCAAACCGACCCAATCGTCCTGGTGTTCGGAAACAAAGCAACGCAGATACTGTTCGATCTTTTGATTAGTACGTTCAGCAGCTCCGTTAGACTGAGGGTGATAGGCAGAGGAAAAGTTCAATTTGATGCCCATTTGAGAACAAAAGGATCTCCAGAAACGTGAGACAAATTGAGAACCTCTATCAGAAACAATCTCTGAAGGGATCCCATGTAGACGAAAAACTTCTCTCGCAAAAATCTCCGCCAATTCAGGAGAAGTCGGAAGTTTAGGTAATGGCACGAAATGGGCCATCTTGGTAAATCTATCCACCACCGTGAGAATAACAGTCTGTCTTTTGGAAGCAGGCAAATCAACGATAAAGTCAATGGACAAACAGGACCAAGGTTTCTCAGGAATGTCCAAGGGGTGTAACAGGCCACATGGGGATGCATGAGATAGTTTAGTCTTGGCACAAGTCTCACAAGCTGCGACGAACTCCTCAATATCCTTACGAAGTGAAGGCCACCAGAAATCCTTGGATATCAGAGAGTACGTCTTGCGAATACCAGGATGACCAGCTATTTT